>NC_063446.1:20466609-20766609 GCF_020379485.1 Brassica napus
TTGATAAAAAAGAGTTCTAGTTTATGTGTAATTGGAATTGTGGGTCATGTTCATCATGATTATGTCTACATTCTAATTCTATTTAAAATACTCTAAAAAGAGATTATTTTAATTGTGAGTTAAAAATTAACCAATAGGCCAAATTTTAAGCAAAAAAAAAAACAATTAACCAATAGGCTGACAATACATATTCGAATATTTTGATGTGAACTGAAAAAAAATATGCAAGGCAAATTAGATGCGTTACAAAATTGTTGTCTTCAGTGAAATTTGATTCATATTTAAGATCAATAGAAAATTTATTAGTGAAATCATTTAACGGATATATATATACAAGATTTATCTAAAAGAAAAACATATTATATCTTTTTGAAAATACATATCTCAAATCAAATGTTGGGAATAATAAAGAAGATTAGGTATGATTAAAGATATTTGAAAAGAAAAAAAACTAAGAAAAAGATATCTAAATGCATGTATTTGTGTGTGGTTTGGAATATAGGGGTGATTAATTTGATTATGGTATGATGTAGATGACTACTTTATTTTTGTAGTTGTTGGAAGACGGGATATCTATACTTTATACTTTTGAAAGTGTTTTTTTTTTTGGTAATGTGGAAAAAAGTGATCTCTAATACTCATAGGATGTGTTGATAAACACTTAACTTCAGTTTCGGTTCACATGACTACTGGTGAACTCTTTACCTTCAGCTTTTGTTTCTCACATTTTCCCAAAGGGGTCGTATTAAGATTTTTAAATTTTAATAGTTCATAGATAATTGTTATGGGCCATACATGATTTCAGGCTGTATTGTGGTAAAAACTGGTTAAACTTGTTATATAAAAAATATACAGTAAGACATAAGAGAACGTATGGCTGTTGTTGCGTTGGAGACAAGACATGCTTTATCTTGCTGGCTTGTACATATATACCTCATATTTTTCTTCGAGGCTTTAGACCGTTTTATAATACCGCATCTTTATTGGTAGATAAACACTTGGTTTTTCAACATTTTATATAAATATTGTCAATAATTTATTTCGCAGAAAGAATAGCATTGTTGAACCAGAACTGGACATGATCCCTGGATAATCTGGTATATCTGGAAGGTGAATGGCAAACTCTTTAGAAAGAATGACAGGGATCCTTTGAAACTAGTCTGATATGTAGAAAATGAATGTCAAGCCTAGTTTAATGCAAATGAGATGGTCACTCCAGCTCCACAAGAACATAGTAGCGAAGAACTCCAAGTCATAAGCCTAGATAATATATGCATGGTGGGTGGTTCATGGACTTCCACAGCACAATTCAATGGTTGTGGTTGGGTTTGAAATGTTAGTTTTAGAAAGATTCAGCTCATGAGAACGAGAAACTTAAGGAGACGAGAGACTATTTTACATTCGGAAATAGAAGTACTACGATGGGTAATGAAGAGCATACTACATCATTTGTCATGTAAGAGTTTTGAGACAGATTGCAAGGATCTGATCGCGATGATAAAGGAGCCTCAAGCTTGGCCAAGTTTTGCAACAGAACTGGAAGCCATAAAAACGCTGCAGATATGCTTTCCAGATTTCAAAATATCTCATATTCCAAAGGCACAAAATGGAATTTCAGATTCTTTATCTAAGATTGCTAGATTTTTTCATAGGAAGTTTTGTTATATTGCTTGTTTTATTCTGGTCTGGTTACCTAGACCACCTCAAATTGGAGTAATAGAATAGCCGTTCATTGTAAAAAAAAAAAAAACCCAGGATCTAATGACCTGCTGACCATAGACCACTTAGGCAATGAAATATGATAAGAAGTTAACTTGAAAACAAGATATATGAGATTTGTTGTAAGAAAAATATTAATATTTAATATTTATTGTATATATCTAAGTTGCAACCAGATCCAAAATTCTCTGCTTAATATTTTACAGTTATAGCTTACATTTCAGGGCTAATCACTTCTTGAAACATATATATAAGTTGACTACCGTAAGATTTACCAATAAATATTATGATTTACCCATAGGTGTCAAAATGGATTTTTGAAACACACATATATATATATATATATTAATGTATTTAATTATTTACCATAGTTGTCAATATGGTTTTTTCTGTAGTACAAACAAATGGTTTAATTATTTTCTCAAAAAAAAAAAGGTTTATTCTACAGAGTTCATTCACCGTACTGGTTAACAAAAAACATTAACAGATAACAGCAAGAGAAACAGTTCTACAAAATCAATAGAATATGTAGAAATGAATCAACTTACAAGACTTCATTTTTGGCTGACATAGAAACAATTTATACTGGTTGCGCAAACAAAATATTATTTATCTCTTAACGGCTAGGACAAACTCGAATGTAGACTATGCTTCTAGTTTACGAGACTTTTTTTGTAACAAGGCTAGATTTATGGGACTTTTCTTTAATCATGATTTATTGTTATTCTTGATTTTTGATGACTTATTGTATACAAACAAATTGGATATGGTTTCCCCTATATATACATATATATATACATTTATGTAGTTATTAACTTTAAAATCTTTTAAGAACAAGTTACCCAACAAAAGAGTATGCAATAATTGGAGATTAACCCCAAAAGATGGTACACCGCTGGAGAGAATCACTTTGTGAGATTTACATTTCTTTGTAGGTTCTAAAATTGAGTCTTTTAAGGATTTTGTCATGTGACAATATCCATATGTGTTTTTATTTTGGTGGTGAATTCTTAATTAGCCTGATAGACTCAAAAGTGAACTTTAAGAACAAAAAAAAAAAAAACTTTAAGAACGAGAAAAAAATTTGACTAGTTGATCTAAATACAGTCAGTAAGTACTTTAACAACTTGTTAATGTGACAGTTAAACCACATGTTGCCATTATGGTCCATACTTTTTAGGGTTTATTATGTTACATCTTCCTTACCATATTTATGATTAGATCTATTCTTTTGATTAATTAAAAAAAACTTTACCCACGTTTCCGTCTCAAAGCTCTCAGAACGGAAGCAAACTGATCTGAAGCAAAACAAAACAAAGAGTCAGATTTAGATAATGTGGTTTCAAGGATGCGTGGTTAGACGGCTGACCAAATTGTAAACAATGCACAGTTCAGTTAAACCTATTTTCGTAGTTACAGAGAAAACATATTTACAATCAATGTTGGAGTTTGGAGTCCGGTTTCATCCAGCTCCAGACCCGATTTGAGATCCTGACCTGAAAGCGATGTAGCCCAGATTTGATCACCAAGGCCCATGAGGAAACAAAGACCCACAAAGGTCAAAACCCACCAGGGCTAAAGAACTAAAACATGCCGAACTTAGAAGGGTCAACTGAAAACGTAAAGAACTCGAGACTATTAAAAGCCATCATTAAAGCACACGGTCCACGCAGGAGATCACATCACCGATATGTCCACCTAGAAGACCTATAAAGGGAAAAGGAGGAGCCAAAGACAAGGGATCCGAACTCTCGATAGCTAAACAATACTCTAATCACATACAATCTCCATAGTTAGTAAGCATCCCTTGTATGCCATCCCTTGTATGCATCTTCAATATCATCAATAAAACATCCATTTTCTTTAGTTAATTGTAGCTTAATCTTTCTACTTCAAGCTTATTTATTGGTCAAGTTTCAATTTCTGTAAATCCTATCTCTGACCATTTGGCGCTACAAAAAGGGGAAGATTCATCAAAATTATTCATATTCATCATGCCGACTTCTTGCTAATATATTAGAAGCAAACAAAATGGTGATGAATTGCGATAGGTCCAAACCTTCAACCAGCTCCTTCTTACAATCCGCCACAGGGAATAGGCTTCACCTAAAATCATCCTAAGCGCTGCTAATGTGGCTATTAAGCTAAAAACCGATGTGAAACACAAATCACTATGGCTGCTACCAACAAAAACAACGACAAAAACAAAGACAACAAAAACAAAGACCAAATTATTTAATTTGGATATAGAAAAATATAATGTTGATTTTCATTATCCAAAATTATTATAGTGTGTAAAATTTGGATGTATTAAATGATGAGGCGAAAGAAAAAAAAATGTTGTGGAGTTTTAAAAGATGAAAAGTATGGTGTTGATTAGTCTAAAAGCATCTCTAATGTAAAATCTCATTATTTTCTTCAAAATGAAGTAACTCCATAATGGAGTTGAGTTTTACTCCAACCCAACTCTATGTTAGAATAATAAATAAACTAATGAACAGACAAAAAATGCATTACTCTATCTATGGGGTAAACCTACTTTGAAATTAAAATGGAGTGAAGTTGGAGTAAATTTCTATTTTAGAGGAAGAACTGAATAGAGTTGGAGATCCTCTAACAAAAACAAATATTTTCAATGTACCTTTGGTAATTATATATGTCATGTCAATAATGGATTTGAAGGTACACTTAAATATTAATTAATCAAAAATACAATTAAATACAGTTTTTATCTCGAGTAAAAAGAATAATTATCAAACTTTTGTCGTTAGTAGAAATTTCTGAAATGTTTAGTCATCAACTTTAGTTTTTGTTTTGTTTATTTTTTCACGAAACTGGCAGGACTGGGATGGGGTTTCACCAATCACACATGCACAGTCCATCTACAGGGAAACACTTCAGAGAGCTTTGTATGATTGTATCATCAGGACAGCGCTTACAAAAGCTCTGGACAAGAACTGGAATCAAATCCAGCTGAAATCAGACACTAATGTTCTTATCGGAGCAATCTCCAGAAGAAACATGATCAAGGAAGCCTTTGAATCATTTCAGGGTATCAATGGTATTGCTAACTGTTTCACCTCTATCACCTTTAATTATATCTCGCCGCCCAGTAATGTACAAGCAGACCTTTGGTTTAAGGGGGCTCTTAACGCCCCTCTCAGATTGTAGTTCCTTTCAACTAGTAATGAATGAATCGGTTGTCCCAAAAAATCTTATTCTTGTAATAGCATTTTCTTTTTAGGCCGTTTTTAAACATTTTTAAACACAAATTTCTTAGGCCGTTAATAATTATTGTTACTAACTCGATTCATCAATCGCATTGATTGTATCTCAATGGAAAAATATAAGAGTGACGAAGCTAAATTCTTCCATGTCAGTTGTTCAATATAACCAGTTCATATCATATATTTAGAATATTTTCTAGTGATTGTACGAATATAATAAAGATAGAGATCTAAGGATATAAGCTACATTATTTGTTACAGAATTGTACGAATATAATAAAGATAGAGATCTAAGGAATTAGTTTTTGAATACATGACTGATAAATTTAAATATTATTCTAAATCAATCTTTACCACCAAACTACCATTATTTGATTATGTTGTAACCTTAACTATCTTTTATTTCTATGCTAAATCATGGTAGAAAATACTTGTGTTGTTCTTATGTTATATGTTTATCAATAACTAGTTTTACATGGTTTTGAACAAATTATGGAATGACTTTAATAAATATAGTATTTCTCATCTAGCAGTGATAGAATTTTCTGAAACTATTTTTTTATCAAGTAACTCCATATAGTGATCAGTTTGGTCGGCAAAACATTTATTCTAAAGAAGCGTTATTATCATTAGACCAGACACAAGTGTGTTTGGATTGCCTTTGATATCAAATAGAGCAATGCTTATATTTGAATATAGAATTAGTCTTGATAGCAAATTTATATGCGTAGAATAATTTTGACTTTTGTTCGTTAATGCCAAAAGTTAAATGGTGATGTGAATTATTATCTTAGACAAAAATAATGTTTGGTGTTAAAAATAATAGATCAGATGATGATATGGTAATGAGAGAAGATTTGAAAGTGAGCAACATAAAATGCTTTTGAGATCAAGATAATTCTAAAATGATGACACATAATTTTATTATTCAGAATTCATATAATGTACCACACAAGAAAAACTGAAGTATTATGTGTATTAATAACATGTCTATGTATGGATTTCTTGAAACATCCCTTTAGTTGCCATCCTACAAATTCATTGACACCAAAAGAAACCATGTCAACATACACACATGCATATGCATTACAAATGCACATACAAATGAAACATGAATATTATACATACCGTGGAAGTACGTTTGATTTGTGGCATTTGATACCAATACAATCGTGAATGCATTTATCGACTTCTCTATAGAATATTTCGCACGAGCTTATGCATCTGCGTACACAAGCGTCATATGGTTCACCCACTGCCGTTAGTGGCTTCATCGTCAATGCCATCACAATCATCACAAAGAACATACTAATACACTTCTTCTCCATCTCTCTTATTACGTGGTTTGTATGTGGATGTTTAATTTTTTTTTAACTATTTTACTTATGAGTTATCCATCACTATTTATAGATTTTCACCATTAAAATTTTTGGAAACATATATTTCTTTCTTATGAAAGATCAACAGAAATCAATTTGATTATAATTTTTATCTCGGTCAATAGAGTATATGATGAAAATTAATTACTATTTATTGCTATTTATTAAATTATTTGACTACCATAAATCTACTACGACCATGTGTAATGGTTTACATAATTCAACACCCTACTTTTTTTTTCTTTTTTAATCATCCACATTATATTTTTTCTCTTCCATCTAATTACTCAACACAAACTTCATTTTAAACATCTACAATAGTTTTGTTTAATCAAATTCAACACCCTACCCCACCATTAGTAAGTCATATTTTTGTTTTTAGATTTTAATAACTACATATTAATAATATTTTATTTTAATTGACTAAAATAACATAATTTAATTATATTATTTTATATTTTATGTATTTTAAAATAAATTTTAAAAATTAATACTAAAATTAATACTACTAAATAAAAATTTAAAACACTAAAATAGTGGATTATAAACCAATAAAACAAACATAAAAATAAAATATTATGTATTCAAATAAAACAGACTAGTCTTTATTTATAAAATATAAAAATTATAAATTTTGATATTTTTTTATTTTTATAAAAATAGTATGCTATTACGTAATTTAGTTTTAATAATTAAGTGAAATTAATATCATAAAAATTGAGATAACAAATAAAAATTAAACACATGGCAATGTGGACCATTTTTCTTTTATTTCAACAAGTTGAACCAATTCAACTTGTAAGAATCCACCTCATCTTCTTTCCAAATTCAACAACCTCATTTCATCATATTTAACCCCCATTGTAGTATTGTACATGGTCTAATAGAATCTTTTAATTATTTTAACAAACAAAAAGGGAGATTACGTACGTTAACTATTTATTTTACATTCCTGTAAATCAACTAGGTGTATTCTTGTTTTTAGGTATATAATGTGATAGAAAAAAAAATCCGGTATTTTTTATTGTCAACGGAAACAATTTCCAATCAAAAGTCAATATTTTAACAAACTTCTTCAAACTAATATTGATTATAAGCTAAAGTATATATTATAGAATTGTAAGAATAGAATAAAGCTAAAGATCTAGAGTTGAAACTGGGTATTATGAACCTGTTTAAACAATGGATGAATTGTTAAGTTTGGTTTTATGATTGGAAAAGTCTGGCAGAAGCTCAATTAATCTTTCAAATGTATAATATTGACTTGGAATCCAATTCTATTATGATGGAACCTAAGACACGGTTTCATTTTTGTCTAACCAAATGAAAAGAATGATTTTTTGACAAAATTTCAATACATGACTGATAGATTTACATCTTATTCCAATCAATCAAACTACCACTATTTGATTAGGTTGTAACCTTAACTATCTTTTATTTTCTATTCTAAATCAGATTAGAAAATACTTGTGTTGTTCTTGTGTTAGTATGTATATCAGTCACTAATTTTACATAGTTTTGAATAAATTATGGAATGACTTTAATAAAGATAGCATTTCTCATCCAACAGCTATGGAATTTTTCGAAACTAATTTTTATCAAGCAACTCCATATATCGATCAGTTTGGTTGGCAGAACGTTGATTCCAAAGAAACATTATCATCATTAGACCAGACACAAGTGTGTTTGGATAGCCTAAGACCTCAGATGGAGCAATGCTTATATTTGAATAGACTCAGTCTTGACAGCAAATTTATATGCGTTAGAATTATTTTGACTTTTGTTTGTTAATGCCAAAAGATAAATGGTGGTGTGAATTATTATCTTAAACGAAAATAATTTTTGGTGTTAAGAATAATAGATAAGACGATGATATGTTAATGAGAGAAGATTTGAAAGTGAGCAACATAAAATGCTTTTGAGAACAAGAGAATTTTGAAATGACGACGTAGTTTTATTATTCATAAATTCATATAATGTACCACACACGAAAAACTGAAGTATTTTGTGTATTAATAACATGTCTATGTATGGATTTCTTGAAACATCCCTTTAGCCGCCATCCTGCAAATTCATTGCCACCAAAAGAAACCATGTCAACATACACACATGCATATACATTACAAACACAAATACAAATGAGACATGAATATTATACATACCGAGGGAGTACGTTTGATTTGTGGCATTTGATACCAATACAATCGTGAATGCATTTATCGACTTCCCTATAGAATATTTCGCATGAGCTTATGCATCTGCGTACACAAGCGTCATATGGTTCACCCACTGCCGTTAGTGGCATCATCGTCAATGTCATCAAAATCATCACCAAGAACATACTCATACACTTCTTCTCCATCTCTCTTATTATGTTGTTGGTATGTGTATGTTTAATTCTTTTTGAAGTATTTTACTTATGAGTTATCCATCACTATTTATAGATTTTTACCATTAATTGGAAACATATATTTCTTTCTTATGAAAGATCAACATAAATCAATTTGATTATAATTTTGATCTCAGTCAATAGAGTATATGGTGAATAATTAATTACTATTTATTGCTATATATTTAAATTATTTGACTCCCATAAATCTAAAACGACCATGTACAATGGTTTACATAATTCAACACCATACTTTTTTTCTTTTTTAATCTTCCGCATCATCTTTTCTCTTTACCATCAAATTATTCAACACAAACGTCATTTTAAACGTCTACAATAGTTTTGTTTAATAAAATTCAACATCCGATCCCACTATTAATAATTTATATTTTTGTTTTTTTAATTTAATAACTACATATTAAAAATATTTTATTCTAATTAACTAAACTAACGTAATTTAATTAATTAATTTTATATTTTATGTATTTAAAATTAAATTTTAAACATTAATATTATTAAATAAAAATTTAAACACTAAAATAGTTGATTATAAGGCAATAAACAAACGTAACAAAAAATGATTTTCTATATTCAAATGAAACTAGACTAGTCTTTATTTATAGATTATAAAAAATATATATAATTTTGCTATTTTTTTATTTTTTTTAAATAATTTGCTATTAAGTAATTAAGGTTGAATCATTATGTAAAAAAAATATCATAAATCAACAAACTACAATAGCGATTATGTACGTTGACTATTTATTTTACATTCATGTAAATCAACTTGGTGTATTCTGGTTTTTATGTATATAATGTGATAGAAAAAAATTTCCAATATTTTTTATTGTCAATGGAAACCATTTCTAATCAAAAATAAATATTTTAATAACCCCCTTCAAATTATTATTGATTATAAGCTACAATGTATATTACAGAATTGTGTGAAATGAATAAAGCTGAACATCTAGAATTGAAACGGGGCGTTGTGGACCTGTCTAATATGATAGATGGAAACACTTGACATCACTAGAAGATCCAATTAAAATTGAATCGTTAAGTTTGGTTATAGGAACATGAAATTTTGGCAGAAGCTCGATTAATCTTTCAAATGTATAATATTGAGGTGGAATCCAATTCTATTATGATGGAACCTAAGACATGATATAAAGAATGAGTTTTTAAAATTTCAATACATGACTGATTGATTTACATCTTATTCTAAATCAGTCTTTACTATCAAACTACAACTATTTGATTAGGTTGTAACCTTAGCTATCTTTTATGTCTATGCTAAATCAGGTTAGAAAATACTTGTGTTGTTCTTATGTTTTATGTTTACCAATCACTAGTTTTACATGGTTTTGAACAAATTATGGAATCACTTTAATAAATATAGCATTTCTCATCCAGCAGGTATGAAATTTTCTGAAAGTATTTTTTTCAAGTAACTCCATATATTGATCAGTTTGGTCGGAAAAACATTTCTTCTAAAAAAGCGTGATATCACTCAACCCTAATGAGTGATTTTACTCTCTCAAATAAGAGGTTAAGTTGTAGTACTTAGGGATTGAATCCACAGAGACTCTAAGATTACACTATAGATTTATTGTTTTCGAAGTAAAGCTAGACAATGATGGTGACACTACAGGAAATGTGGGTAGTAATAGCGGACGGAAAACACTATGAGTCATGTATAATAGCGTTTCCTTGTCCGCTCTGACAGCGCCCGTTATAATAGGTCCGACCCTTTTAATAGCGGTTTTTCTTTGTGCTATAATTAAGCGTACAACAATAGTGTGTTTATGTACGCAATTGTTAATATTTATAATAATGTTGTACAAATGTTATTAATACCTAATAATTTGCTTTTTCCAATAGCAAAGATAGCAAATGTTTCGTGTTATTAATTAGTTTTTAAATTATTCGAAAATTTATTAATAATAATTATGAATTGATTTTTTTTGTAATAATTAAATCAAAAATTTGTAATAAAAAGAATTTAAATTATTAAAAATCCAAAAAACTAAATAATTATTTAAAAACCCATAACACAACATTATCACATTCATACAAACCATCACACAAACATACAACCTATCAATCTACCACTAATAAACCTTCACAATCATCCCTAACATAAACACTATCACCATCCGAAGCTTCATCAACCATATCATCAACTTCTTGGACAGGCAAAGGTGCACCACCTAAATCCTCTTTTGTTTCCAACTCATGATAACCTCTAGGTGGTGCTCTCATAACAACATACCAATTTGAATTATCATCCTCCCTAGAGTAGAAAACCTGTTTCGCTTGAGAAGGTAGAATGAATGGATCTTTCAAATAGGCTGCTTGGTTCATATGAAGGTTAACAAGAGTGAAGCCATCTTCTTCCTTCGCACCATTCCCTGTGTTTGCCCAGTTGCATCTAAACAGTGGCACTTTGAACATGTGATAGTCGATGAGTAAAATCTCCTTTATCACTCCATAGTATGTAAGCATATCAGCGACTTGTTTCATATCTCGAGCACTTGATCTACACATGCTAAAGGCTTCATAAGTTACTCCACTGTTTTGTGTCTTCAGCTTGACCGCATCAGTATGAAATCGTTGCCCATTAATGATGAATCCTTTATGTGCTAAAGCAACATTTCTTGGTCCAAATGCCAACCACCTTATCTCCTTGGAATGACTATTTGTTGAGTCTGAATGAATCTGCCGCAGGAAATTAGAACATGATCATCAAGCCAGAGGTACTAAAATGATAATCAAAACATGATAATATGTACCACGAAACCAATCATCAATCTACAAGCTAACCAATCATCAAAATACTAAAATCCAGATAGGTTCATCAAGCTACAAGCTAATCAGTCATCAAGACACAAGCTAGCCAGTCATCGAAATACTAAAAACTGGACATGTTCTTCAAGCTACAAGCTAACCAGTCATCAAGATACAAGCTAACTAGTCGTCAAAATACAAGCTAACCAGTATTTACAATAATAATCAAAAAAAGAAGATGGAGTTGGAAACCTTATTTTTAAGTCATTCTGCAAAGTTCTCAGTATGGTTTTTCCATAACAAAGTTTCATTTCTAGCAAATCGAGCATCCTTAGCTTGTAACTCTTCCAAATGCATCCTGATTTTAAATTAAATGACAATATATGAAAATGAAATTATAAGTAAAACTAGTAGATGAAACATAGAGAATAACTTACTCAAGAAAAGGATCCAAAGATGCCATTTTCATTAGCACATAGCGATGTGCAATGTCTCTATCTTTATCTGAAAGGGTAACCTCTATACCCTTCTGCAGAGGTCGGCCTTCAACCACCATTCTGTCAGCCTCAACATCTTCATCACGATTAACTGCTTCTTGAACTGGTACTGAATCTTTAAAGAACTCTAAACAAAATGCAATGCATTCTCCAGCTAAATACGCCTCAGCCATACATGCTTTTGGCCTTGCATAATTCTTAACAAAAGCCTTTAGTGTTTTCATGTACCTATAACTCAGTCAGGAAATATGAATTAGTCAAACATCATTGCGGGAAATACATATATTGAAGCAAATGAGTTCATCAAAAACCTTTCGAAGGGATACATCCAGCGGAAGTGTACTGGTCCTCCCAAGCGTGCCTCTTTTGATAGATGTATTGGAAGGTGGAACATGATATCAAAAAGGGCTGGAGGGAAGAAGCGCTCCAGTTGACACATTGTTTCCACAAACTCTGTCTCCATGGATATAAGTTTCTCCGGGTCAATGATGCGCTGACACAAACTGTTGAAGTAACTGCATAATCTATTTATGGCTATTCTAGGACCCCTATGTAACAACCCTCTTAATGCAGCTGGTAACAAGTTATGTACTAGGACATGATGATCATGCGACTTTAAACTACCAATATTTGGAGGGTTAACTGAAATACTATTTGCAATATTACCACAATAACCATCAGGACCTCTAAACTTAGCTAACCTTTGGCAGAAAATGGTCTTATCTTTCTTCGATAACCAGTAGGCAGCTGGAGGTAAGTATGTTTTCTTTCCACTCACCTCTGTGTGCAAGTGATTTCTGATTCCAATATCTTCTAAGTCTTTTCTTGCTTTCAACCCATCTTTTGATTTTGCACTTTGCATCAAGAGAGACAATATAGAATCCGACATATTCTTTTCTACGTGCATAACATAAATATTATGACGAACAGGCAACTTCTAACACATTAAACAAGAAACTGTTAGGCATATTCATATACAACAATCACATAATATAGGTCAATTACTATACTTTACCTTCCAGTAAGGTAGTTCAAAGAATATTGATTTCTTCTTCCACCGCCATAGTTCATTTGATTCTTCACACTCTTCTTCTTGAACCCTCTCATCATCGTCCAACTCTGGTCTTTTTTTTTCCTTCTCTAGAGGTCTACCAAAATTATTCCTAAAAGCTTGTAGTGTCTCATATATCTCAGCGCCAGTTTGTATCCTATTCGCATTCCCTTCCTCCACAGTGTTGTCAAACCAAGCTTTTTTATATCTGTAACGATGGCCAGGTGGTAGTCTCTTTCTGTTTCCCATGTAGACAAACTTGCGGCTAAACTTAAGCCACCTTGCATGTGTATCCTTTCCACATACATTGCAGGCTTGTTTCCCCTTTACTTTACATCCAGACAGTGTTCCGGAGGCTGGATAGTCACTGATACTCCAAAGCAGCAAGGCTCTGAGTTTAAAATTCTCCTTCGCAAATGGTCTTTCCTTTGTTAGCCCCTCACATGCCTAAGCGTATGGATTTGTCAGGATCTAAAAACCTGGAAGAAATCCCAGTTCTCTCATTGGCCAATCTTGAGAAATTGTTGCTCACAGGTTGCTCGAGTTTGGTGGGAATAACTTCCTCTATTAGGAATCTCCATAAACTATTGGTGTTGGACATGAGTAAGTGCACAAACCTTGAGGCTCTTCCATCAGAAATCAACCTTAAATCTCTTGATAGACTCGATCTCGGTGGATGCTCACAGCTAAAAAAAGTTTCTTGATATCTCAAGTAACATTTCAAGACTTGATCTAAGCCAAACAATGATTGAAGAATTCCCTTATATCTTGCATCTAGAGAAGGTCAAAACTCTTAGGATGAAAGAAATCAAGATTCGGAAACTATGGGAAGGAGCATAGGTACTGGTTCTCCACTGGCTTCATAACAACATGTATATCTTTAAACCAACACGTTGGGCTTGTTTTGTTTGTTTTGCAGCCGCTTACATTCCTTACAACATTCCTTACAATGGTAGACTTGTCGGGATCTGAGAAGCTTCAAGAAGTCCCAGATCTTTAGCTGGCAGTTAATATGGAGTGGATGATATTAGGGACAAAGGTTCCACACTGGAAGTTGGAAGTGATCCTAAGCAATATATAATATAGATGAACCAATCCACTATCACCAATTGGAAACTTGGAGCCCATCTAGCTTAACATGGTATCAGAACCCGATCCACGCAGTCCACATTGATCCACATCGTTATAGCCCAAAGCTGGCCCATCAATCTTTGTCCGAACATTCCGAGATTGACGTTCAAAGAGTCATCATCTCGAAAGGGCTTATTAAGAACAAAGATCCCACATCGGAAGTTGGAAGAGATGAATCTTGGGGGTTGCTCAAGTTTGGTGGAGCTTCCTTCTTCCTCTATTCAGAATCTCAAGAAGTTGGCTTCTTTAAGCATGGAAGATTGTACAAACCTGGAGGCTCTTCCAGCCGACTTAAACCTTACATCTCTTGACTGCCTCAATTTCGACGAATGCTCAAGGCTGAAGATATTTCCTATGATCTCAAACACAATTTATCTTCTTATTCTAAACCGAACAGCTATCAAAGAAGTTCCTTGGTGGATCAATACCTTTTATAAGCTCAGATGCCTACGTATGAAGGAATGCAAGAATTTAAAATGCATACCCCTTTTTTATGGCATGCAACAACTTAAAAGATTGACTTTTCAGGTTGCCGGATATCCAGGACATCTGCATCAGAGAGTATGAAAAAAAGTTTTTCCTAAATAAAATATAAAAAGAATTAGAAAATGAAGAAAAAGAAAAAGAGATGTGGGATTTGTTGGATAAGCTTCGAAAGCATAAACTTGTAGCCCAAGATATCTCTAACTAATTAGTTAGGGTAAGATAGACGTAATGTAATCATATCCTAACAGTATTAAAAGTTATCTATTACTAATAGCAAAATGTGTTCACTATATATATACTATTGTTGAGTTGAGACAATGAGATATAGAATTCGAGAGTTTAGTTTTTGAATAATTTTTTAAACATTAATAAGAGATTCATATTAATCCTAAAGAACACGCGAAACATTTATCTTTTATTTGGTATTAAAGCTTAAGATAAACTAGATTTTGACCCGCACTTTGAAAGCGCGAGAGTATATTTGTTGACAAATGTATTGATATAGCTGTTTGTTAACTAATTTGTTTCGCCATAAACATTTTCGGTTTTCGTTTTGACTCTAATTTGTTTTTATTGGTTTTCGATTTCAGTTTGGTTGTGGTTTTTGGTTTAGAAATATATGAACAATTTTGGTTATATATGAAGTTGAGTTTTGGTTAAAGTGATTGAATATTTTGATATTTTGTGTGGTATGGATATATAAAATTTTCGAATTTTTTGCTTCTGGTTACATTTCTGTTTTAAATCATTTCAAATAATTGAGGTAAAATAAAAAATCCTCATATTGTGAATCACCAATATAATACAATGGGAGAAATATTTAGAAAATTATTTTATTTACAAATCTATTTATTTAAGGTATAAATAATATAGCAAAGAATAACAAATAAGTTGGGGGATCCTCTCTTTATTATCGAATATCTCTATCTTTTATGATTAGTATTCGGAAAATTCAGTTACCATGTCAAAGAGAATATATTTTCTGCGTGTTCATTAAGTTAATTTAGTTACATCGGAAAATCTTGTTTCTATTCATTATCTTTTGAATTTATTGTATGTAGCAATTACGAAAAACGGATGTTATAGAGAACATTCTTGGAATTTATTTGATTTGAATCCAAAACTTTATGAGTTTCTATTTATTATATTTTATATTTATATTTATATACCAAATTTTGTAAATATAAATATTTAAATATTATTGGTTGTTTAAAAGGTCATTAACATTGAAAATAATTATTTCGAAATATACTAACCCTATACTATGATAGTATAATTAATATTATTGAAATATAATATTTAATATATTTCGGCAATTTCATATAAGAAAAATTTAAATACGACATAGGCATTATAATGAACTCCAATATATTTGGTATAGGTTTTTGGACAACGGGTTTTTGATGGTGTTAATAGGGTTTGAATAAAGTTAGGGTTTGAATAGAGTTTTAAGTTATAGGTTAGAACACAAACGAATATGGATGGGTTAGTAAATATACGCGAAATAGGCTTAAAAAACGATGAATATATTGTTTAAATTATTGAGCTGTTTTGTTTAATTGGACAGAAACAAACTACTTTTCTAATTGTTGGGTTTTCAATTTCCGAAAACCATTTAAAACAATTGAAAAAAGTAATATAAATTTTTGTAATTAATCGAAAAAGTCATGCGATAATGATAAGAAGAATTCGGCTTTAATATAGATTGATCAACTCGACGACTCGTTCACGAAGCTGTGCAAACAAGTAAGATAACCAAGCCATGGGAAACCTTACACAAAACCACTTGTCCAAGGAATTAGACGAAGACGATATAAATTCAATGTCCGATTCTAACTTCTACAAACTATACAGTATGGGCCATGAGGTCTAAATGAGAAATATGTTCAGAAAATTATGCTTTGCCAAGCAATTAAGCACACAAATGTCTTAAGTGTTATGAACAATGTGGATTGCTAGAAGCCAAAGGCCAAGACCGAGGCCCATAGAGAGAGAGAGAGACCGCGGCCCAAGAGGAGAGAGAGTCGGCCGCCTCTTTACTTAGACGTTTCCATTTATCTTTCATGTTTATCTATTAGGAGGTTTTCCTTTTCACTCTAGGATTATGATTTGGATACTTTCCTTTTTACTTATCCCTTGTATCCCCTATATAAGGGAACACTTTGATTCAGAGATTAATAAGACAAGAGAACACGATTTACACTCTTGTTCACAACACGTTATCAGCACGATAGCCTCTGAACCCTGAGACCAAAATCGAAACCTAGAAACCTAAAAGTCTAAGCCGGCGATCCAAAACCAAAACCTTAAACCTAAACCTTGTCCCTTGTTCATCAAGAACCCAGTAGACCCATCTCAGCTTCTCAGATCACGTTCCAGACCGAGAAGGACCGCAACCCAGCTCGCGATCGAACCCGAACCCCGCGAGACGACCCGAGACGATCCGATCCCCGATCAGCTCACAGCCGAGACATCTCCAGCCGCGATTGACCCCATCCGCGACCCGATAGGAGGCAGCAGACGTCCGATCATCTCAGCTCGAAGTTCCATCCGTTCTCTGGTGGTCCGGTTCATAAACCCCTACTAAACTAAGGTATAAACACAATCTGAGAACTTAGAGAGTAAGAACCCTAATTCCATCATTATGGAAACCATGAAACCCTAAAAGAAACTTAAGACTAAAATCGACAATCTCTAAGAACTAGAAACATGAATCGATTCCTATTAGAACCTATCTTGTTTGTTGATTGATTAAATCTGAAATTGGCAAACCCTAAACTAAGGAATCGAAAACCCTAACCCCTAAAGGAAACACTAGCCGATTTTAAGATTGATCTTGATTGATTGATTTCTGATTTGAATTGAGGTTTAGGAATGTTTAGATTGATTGAATTAATCTGTCTGAAACTGAAAATACTTAAGGCCTTGAAACCTTAAACATAAGATTGATAGAAAATTAAAGATTGAAACCCTAAGGATCATAGGAATGTTTTAAAATTGTTTCTACATGAATCTGAACATGGTATTGCATTCACAACTGATCGGCCAGCATATAGAAACACATGATCTCGAATCTGATTGCATTAAAACTCATATGGCCGTGTGGCATTAATCATCCTGGCACATGTAGAATTGATTTTTAGGATTGATTGCACCATGGTAAATTTAGAATTGCATAACCGAACCCATTGATTGTTCATATAGCCGTGCGGCTTGCTTGATAGCACCATGGTCGAATTAGAATTGCTTGAACATCATAAATGCATAAGACGTGTTGTGGCCGAGCTTGCTTATATCATGCGGCCACGTGATCCCATTATGAATCTAATGTCTTGCATGATAATGTGGATCAGATGTCGAAAATAGCAAACAGAGACTATGCAGCCCTGAATCTCTCCGGAGACAATTACTTGCAGTGGGCGCTAGACACAAGGATTAGTCTAAAATCCAAGGGACTCGGTGATACTATCATCGAGGACAGTAATGAGAATGAAAAGAATAGATACAGGGCCATATGTTATATGCGCCATCATCTCATTGAAGGTCTTAAGGATCAGTACATGACGATTGAGAATCCATTGGATCTTTGGAATGCTTTAAGGCACAGATATGATCACCAAAAGATGGTGTTGCTTCCAAAGGCAAGGCACGATTGGATGCATCTCAGATTCATGGACTTCAAGTCCGTGGATGAATACAACTCGGCCTTGTTCAAAATCGTCTCAATACTAAGACTGTGTGGTGAAGAAGTGTCTGATGTGATGATGCTTGAAAAGACCTATACGACTTTCAATCAGTCGAATTCTGTATTGCAGCAGCAATATAGAACAAAAGGTTTTGCCACATACACTGATCTGATCTCCTGTCTACTCTTGGCTGAGGCAAATAATGAGCTTCTCATGAAGAACAGTGGAGCTAGACCGGCCGGGACAGCACCATTACCCGAAGCCCATGACATTGAAAAGAAAGATCCCAAAGAAACCTACTATGCCCAAGACAACAGGAAACCATACGGTCATGGCCGTGGTGGGTACAGGGGGCGTAGGCGTGACAATCATAACGGTCGAGATAACTACTCAACCGGCCGAAGAGGAAACCACAATAACCGTGGTCGTGGTTCCAATTACGGTCGGGGCCGAGGGAGTTATGGCCGTGGACGAGGTGGCATATCCAAACCATCTCACACGTCCAAGTCCTTATGTCACAGATGCGGGATGGACAATCATTGGGCCAAGAACTGCAGAACTCCAAAGCACTTGTGCGAACTCTATCAAGAGAGTATCAAGAACAAGAACCCGGAGGCAAACATGATCCAAGAAAACGGTCATGATGACAAAGGATATGAGTATGATGCTGATGATGAATCCGACAGGGACAACAAAGATGACCAAATGGATTTTGAAACTTCTGATTGTCTAAAGGACTAGTTTTTCGAATCACATTGTCTTATTGCTTTATGTCTTTGATTTGGTGTTTTTATTTTATGAAATGACATTTATAATAAAAGTTTTACAAAGTCTCTAAAGTCTAGTAAATTTTACTTATAGAAATGAATGATGAGATGAGTATACTTGTGGTGGATAGTGGCACAAGTCATACGATCCTTAGAGACAAAAGGTATTTCATGAATCTCACATTGCAAAGTGCAAAGGTACAAACCATTGCGGGTGAGGCCAGCCTGATTGAAGGTCACGGCCAGGCCTATGTGATGATGCCCAAAGGCACTCACCTAGAGATCAAAACCGCCTTGTATTCCCCAAGCTCTAGAAGAAGCTTATTGAGTTTTAAGGACATAAGGTTGAACGGTTTTCACCTTGAAACATGGGAAGAAGGAAACAAAGAATTCCTTAACATAACTTTGATCACCAAAGGCAATAAAAAGATCCTAGAGACCATGCCCGCAATGTCTACTGGTCTTTACTATGCACGGATCAGTATGGTCGAGGCAAATACCTCAGAGCTATTCACTTTATGGCATAACCGACTTGGCCATCCCGGAACAGGAATGATGCGAAAACTAATGATGAATTCATTAGGGCATACGTTTAAAGGAGTGATCCCACGAAATCTCACATGTGCTGCATGTGCACAAGGGAAACTCATAACTAGGCCATCACCAGCCAAGGTTAATAAAGAAACCTTAAACTTTCTGGAAAGAATCCAAGGGGACATATGTGGACCGATACACCCACCTTGTGGGACGTTTAGATACTTCATGGTCCTCATTGATGCATTGACCAGATGGTCGCATGTATGTCTGTTGTCCACTCAGAACTTAGCCTTTGCACGGCTGCTTGCTCAGATGATAAGGCTGAGAGCACATTTTCCAGACTTTCCACTCAAGACTATACGTCTAGATAATGCTGGTGAGTTCACGTCCCAGGCGTTTAATGAATACTGTATGTCCATGGGGGTAAAAGTAGAACACTCCGTGGCAAATGTCCATACACAGAACGGCTTGGCCGAATCTTTCATTAAACGTATCCAGCTGATAGCCCGTCCATTACTTATGAAGTCTAAACTTCCGGTATCAGCATGGGGACATGCGGTTTTACATGCTACGGAACTGATTCGCATCAGGCCATCTAGTGAGCATAGATATTCACCATCCCAATTACTTACGGGTCATGAGCCAGACGTGTCCCACATCAAAACATTTGGATGTGCCGTCTACGTTCCAATTACTCTACCACAGAGAACTAAGATGGGACCGCAGAGGAGGATGGGAATATACGTAGGATATGAATCCCCAAGTATTATAAAGTATCTTGAGCCAACAACCGGTGATTTGTTTAAGGCCAGATACGAAGACTCACAGTTTGATGAGTCCACATATCTGTCCTTAGGGGGAGATAACAGCCGGTTGATAACAAAAGAAATAGAATGGTTTAGACCATCGACATCTTGGCAAGATCCTCGGACTAAAGATTGTGATTTAGAAGTCCAGAAGATAATACATCTTCAAGAGCTAGCTAATAGACTGCCAGATACATTTGCTGACCCAAATAGAGTGACAATATCACATATCCCGGCGTGTAATGCACCTGTAAGATTAGACGTCCAAGATGGACAATGTCAAGTGGCTACAGAGTCTAAGCAACGTCTAAAACGTGGCAGACCAATTGGTTCCAAAGACAAACAGCCTCGGAAATCCAAGAAAGGTGCTGGATCCGAGAGCATTAAGAAAACCGTCCAGGACATAGATGGACCGGTCGAGCCGACCATAACGGTTGAGCCGAGTGAACCGTCCACACCCGATGATCCGGTCGTTCCTCCAAGTGAGGTCCGGGACGCTGGACTTCACGGGACACCAGAACCGGACAATCAAGAGATCTCTATAAACCATGTGATGTCTGGAAAACAATGGAACAGAAAAGATATCAACGTTGATGATTTATTTGCATACAAGGTAGCACTTGAGATCATGGATAAAGATGAGGATCTAGAACCCACGTCCATACAAAAATGCATGCTAAGATCGGATTGGATCAAATGGAAACAAGCTATAAACGTGGAGTTAGAATCATTGAGAAAGAGAGGCGTTTTTGGCCCTATAATCTTGACACCTAGAGATGTCAAACCAGTGGGATACAAATGGGTCTTTGTAAGGAAGAGAAATGAGAAAGGAGAAGTAGTGAGATACAAAGCACGGCTTGTAGCACAAGGATTCTCACAAAGACCAGGAATAGACTATGAGGAAACTTATTCCCCTGTGGTGGATGCGACTACACTAAGATATTTAATCAGTCTGGCCGTGAGAGAGAGCATTGATTTGCGCCTAATGGATGTAGTTACAGCATACCTGTACGGACCACTGGACAATGAAATACATATGAGAGTTCCAGAGGGTATTGAGCTCAAAGATAAGAAAGGTTCTCGAGAACAACATTGCATTAAGCTGAACAAAGCTTTATATGGTTTAAAACAGTCAGGTCGAATGTGGTATAACCGGCTATCCGAGTACCTAACCAAAGAGGGTTATAAGAACGATCCAATAAGTCCATGTATATTCATAAAGAAATTCGACAGCAAGGGTTATGTTATAATATCTGTCTACGTGGACGACCTGAACATAATAGGAACCTCTGGAGAGATTTCCCAAACCGTCGAATGTCTAAAGAAAGAATTCGAAATGAAAGACTTAGGGAAAACTAAGTTCTGTTTGGGATTACAGTTTGAGTATAAAGCAAATGGCATCCTTGTGCATCAAGAAACTTATACAGAAAAGATACTCAAGCAATTCAATATGGACCAGGCACACCCCTTACCGTGTCCTATGGTCGTAAGGTCCTTAGACCTTGAGAAGGATCCATTCGGACCTAAGAAACCGGACGAGGAAGCACTCGGACCGGACATGCCTTACTTAAGTGCCGTTGGGGCCTTAATGTATTTAGCTAGTCATACTAGACCGGACATAAGCTTTGCCGTGAGTTTACTATCCAGATTTGGATCATGTCCGACTTTAAGGCATTGGAATGGTGTGAAGCATCTGTTCAGATATCTGCAAGGAACAAAAGATCTTGGTTTGTTCTATACCAACCGGCCAGGAGAGAACATGGTCGGGTATGCAGATGTTGGGTACTTATCTGACCCACACCAGGCTAGATCTCAGACAGGATATGTGTTTACACATAGTGGAGCCGCAATATGCTGGCGTTCAACAAAGCAATCCTTAGTTGCTACATCGTCCAATCACGCCGAGATCATAGCCATGTATGAGGCAAGCCGTGAGCTTGTTTGGTTGAGGAACATGACCGGCCATGTCTTAAAAGAGAGTGGTCTGGCCGTGGGAAAAGAGAAAGAGGAGCCAATGATCATCTACGAGGATAATGCAGCGTGCATAGCTCAGCTCAAGGAAGGATACATCAAAGGAGACAGGACCAAGCACATCCTGCCCAAGTTCTTTTTCACCCACGACTTGCAGAAGGCAAAGGAGGTTCAAGTAGTCCAAGTCCGATCCAGCGACAACTCAGCCGACCTTTTCACCAAGTCTCTGCCAACCTCAACGTTCAGGAAGCTGGTTCATCAGATAGGGATGCGCCGCCTGAAGGATCTGCAGTGATGCCTTCATCAGGGGAAGTGTCATGCGTTGTACTCTTTTTCCTGTCTACGGTTTCCATTTTTTCCCACCTTGGGTTTTTGGTTTTCCTAGAGAGGTTTTAACGAGGCAACATCGTGCATGATACGAGCCCATATGGTTCTAGCATCCAAGGGGGAGTGTTATGAACAATGTGGATTGCTAGAAGCCAAAGGCCAAGACCGAGGCCCATAGAGAGAGAGAGAGACCGCGGCCCAAGAGGAGAGAGAGTCGGCCGCCTCTTTACTTAGACGTTTCCATTTATCTTTCATGTTTATCTATTAGGAGGTTTTCCTTTTCACTCTAGGATTATGATTTGGATACTTTCCTTTTTACTTATCCCTTGTATCCCCTATATAAGGGAACACTTTGATTCAGAGATTAATAAGACAAGAGAACACGATTTACACTCTTGTTCACAACATTAAGAAGAATAGTAATATAAAACGGGAGTGATTGGTTGGGCTTTATTTCCTTACTTTAGTTTTATTTACTTTTAAATCACTAAACTTTACCAATCATGTTGTAGCTTTATTTTTAA
Organism: Brassica napus; assembly: GCF_020379485.1. Lineage (NCBI taxonomy): Eukaryota > Viridiplantae > Streptophyta > Magnoliopsida > Brassicales > Brassicaceae > Brassica > Brassica napus. The sequence goes on from NC_063446.1 coordinate 20,489,894, forward strand.
TAGTTAAAACCTAAATCAAGTTTCTATAAACTTTTATCAATCATGCTTTAATTTTATTTTTAAAGCTACAACGAATAAACTAAAGCAAAATTTTTTTTAATGTATTTTAGTTGAAAAAATCTAAAGCTTTTTTTTATAGGCTGTAGAATCTGTGAAATAAAAAAACTATATATAATATCAAATAAATTAGATAATCATAATTAAAAACATCTATAAATATTTAATTCAATTTTGGGTGTTGTAAAAATTATTGAAATATTTTAAATAAAATAGATTATTTACATATCACATTTTAAATAACAATAAACTTTGAGAATTTATAAAAAATATTAATATAAATTATTTGATTGATAAAAAAAAATATTTCATATATACATCACATAATTTCACATATTTTATTTTAAAATATCTACAACCTATAATTTACAGCTACAACAAATTTAATTACAGCAAAAATCTCTGCAAAAAAGTCTACGCTAACAACTTTACAGCTACAACCAATTTATCTACAGCTAAATTTTTAGAGTCACAGTTGAACCAATCATCGCCAAGAGCTTCGAAAAAAATCTTTTGAGACGAAACATAAAATTAAAGTGGGAGGAAAATGGTGTTCAGCAATAAAAGGGGGAGGAAAACAAAATTAAGGTTGTTTTTCATCTCTGACTAGATCATAATTAACAGAATGGGATTAATTATTGTTTCTAAATTTTGCCAGATCATAAACAATAAAATAAGATGATTAATTCAAGTATTTATATTTGTAAATTTAGTATGTATAACTGGGGATCAGGGTAATTTTGGGTTAAGCCATATCTGTTGCATAGCCTAATTTCTTTTGTTTTGAGTGTATTAACGCTCACTAAAGATGGAGTTCTTGTCGGCGGTTTATTGTGGAAATATGTTGAAGCCCTAATCAAGGAGTACACAGGAGCAGGAGAACCAAAGAAGAAGAGGTGATGTGATCTTTTCTAAAGTCAAAACAATTTTTCAAGATGATAAATCGATGGTGACTTTACTTCTATTTGAGGCCACACAGAAATCGGCCTAACAAAAAAATTATTTTCTTATGAGTTCTAAACCAACTTTGGAATTATTCTGAGATTTTATTATTGAAGAAGCACATGTGATCTCCTATCTAGAGACGTCGGCAGGCTGAGCCGGCTCGATCCGGTTTTGACAGGGCGAAGTATATCCACATTGCCAGCTTGTAGCATAAGTTCATGTTTAACTGAGCCTCTCATGTTTTTAATACTGTCTGGATAATTCGGTTAAGATCGAATAAACCAGGAAACAGTTTCTTGTTTTTATATACTCTATCCGTTTCATTTTACTTGTCGTTCTAGACTTCGACACACAGATGAATAAAACATTTAAGTTTATCTATTTACTAGATAAAAACATCATTACCAATACACCTAACCAAATTTCAATCAAAAGAAAAATAGATTAGAATAAAAAGTCAATAAATTTTGCATTGAAATCATAAAATGACACTAATTTTGAAACGGAAATTTTGTTCTAAAACGACATTTAATTCGAAACAAAGGGTGTATAACTTAATTAACCCTAAATTATCTAATAAAACATGACAAAGAAAAGCAATAAAAGTCGCACCAATTCTTCAGAAGTGTAATTATAGTTGTTTTAAGAATAGTGCAATAGGTTAGAGAAAAAAATGAAGAACAAAACATACATCGAATTAGTTCGAACGTCATACAAAGGAACGAAGCTAGAAATGTCCAAACCAAAGTACCAACAGCAAAATCTAGAGTTTGGTACTCCCTGAAGTTAACTTGAGAAGTCACAGAATAAACCCACGCGCTAAAGTAGCGCGTGAAACAAGTGACTAGTGATCGTCTCTCTCTCTAGCGTTCGTTCACTCAATATCTTTATTTTTCTCAACTCTCTCGGCTCTTTCCTCTCTCTCTCTCTCTCTCTCTCTCTTAGAAAAAAAAAATGTCATCGAAGGACAACAAGAAACCGGCGAGGCCATCGAGTAGCCGAGCCGGTGGAATCCGCACTCTTTCCGATCTCAATCGAAGGTCCGGTCCTGACTCGGACAGTGATTCCGACAGTCCTCAGGAATACTACACCGGCGGTGAGAAAAGGTAACCTTCACTCTAATGCTAATTATGATACAAGTGTGAGGATTCGTGATTAGTCATGTTTGGATCTGGTGTTCTGTAATTAGATGATGACGATGTGCTGTAATGATTTTTTATATTCGAATCTTGTTACAGTGGTATGCTTGTTCAAGATCCTTCGAAGAAAGACGATGTTGATGAGATATTCAATCAAGCTAGACAACTAGGAGCTGTGGAAGGACCTCTCGAGACTCCTTCTTCGAGTTCCACGAGCTTCACCGGAACTGGGAGGTTGCTTTCAGGAGAAAGTGTTTCAACTGGTTCTCAACAGCCTGAGCCTGTGGTTCACACCATTGTTTTCTGGGCTAATGGGTTCACCATAGATGATGGTCCTTTGAGGAAGTTGGATGATCCAGAGAATGCTTCTTTTCTCGAGGTAAAACAATGTCTTGTGAAACTGTTTTTGCCTTCTGTTTGTGTTTTTTGATTTGTTTGTGATCTTTTTTATAGAGCATACGAAAGTCTGAGTGCCCCAAAGAGCTTGAGCCTGCAGATAGAAGAGCTCCTGTTCATGTCAATCTGATGCGGAGGGAAGAGAAATGTCCAGTGAGTCCTCTCTATACTCTATATCCCTATTGTACATATCTTGTTCTTGATTGGCTTTTATATGTTTTGCTTTTGCTTCATCAACAAAATGTTATCTTATGTATGCCTGGTTCGGATTGAGTTTTCCGGTTGAGCCTAGGCTCCTTTCTAGTTTTAGTTAATAATAATTCGGATTCAGGCAGATTTTATAATTGTGTATAAGATTCATTTTGGATTGAAAGTTTGAAATTCATTTGGATTTGGTTAATAATACTTTTTGTATGGTTTAAACCAAAATAAATATGAAATTGAGTGCTGAAAAAAAACATGAAATTGAGTATTTGAAGTAATTACATAGGTTTCAAATACTCAATTCGGATACTATATTGAATCTTGGAGTTGGGTTTTTAGGTTTTTAGGTTTTTAGGGGTTTTATCGGGTAACTGATACAAAAAAATAAACCTAACGCTTTTATCATTCTTAATCAAGTTAACTATCTTGTTTTTGCTCATTGTAGGAAAGAGAGAAGCGTAAGGTTTCATTCCAGGGTGTTGGGAGGACTCTAGGAGGTAGCAGCAACGACAGCAGCGGAAGTGGCTCATCGAAGGCTCCAGATGCCGCTGCCATTCCCATCCAAACCAACCAAACCGGTCTAGGAGCACCATCACCAACTCCAAGTCTTGTAATAGATGAAACCCTTCCGACTACATCGATCCAGATTAGACTAACGGATGGGACCAGGCTTGTGGGTAAATTCAATCTTTATCACACTGTCAACGACATTCGAGTTTTCATTGACTCTTCTCGACCTGGAGCTCCGGTTAACTACCAGCTTCAGACAATGGGGTTCCCACCTACGCCTTTGACTGATCTCACTCAGACCATTGAACAAGCTGGTCTCGCCAACTCTGTTGTTCTTCAGAAATTCTAGAAACGTCTAGAATGTTTTTTTCTTTCTTTATGTTTCTATATATGTATTATTATGATCAGAGATTTCATAACTGTTATTGTCACCAGAAAAATGGTTGGCCTGTCTGTAAGTTACTTAGACACGCAGCATGAATGGGGGTCTCTCACATGGGAAGAAAAGCCTTGTGGTATAGATTTTCTTAATTTATCGAAAACAAACTTTTTCATTAAGCGTTTTGGGGTTTATGAACAATTATAATCATTTGGTAAGATTACAATCAAAATGTCATGTTGGTCAAAATATGAGTAGTTCAAAACATTTTGTAGAACCACTAAGCTTTGATAATTTTGAAATGTAAGGGACTATATTGGTAAAAACTACAACACATAAGTTTATACAAAAATTTGAAATATATGTTTATGAAACAACAACGGCTTTAGCATTCTTTTCAAAATATGAAATGTTAAAATTTTATTCAAACAAAAAAAAATTGTTTTATAATTACGTCATTTTATGGATTAGTTCAGAGAAAGAGACTTGATCGAGAAGATTTTTGAGATGTTTGGCTTCTTTTGAACTTAAACTTTCCGAGACGATTGATTAAACTTATCAGTCTAGTCCAGTTCTACTGCCAAACCGATTGAACTTCTTTTGTAAATATTACCACCATACAATCATCATGTAATTTTTTTTTGTTCGCTATTGTAAACTAGTATTACTGCTCGCACGGGTCAATTTACCGTTTTAAAAATTATTTGAACATTATCATAATTTTACACAAAATAAATTGTTCTAAAAGTATTATATGAATAATGATGGCACAGTATTAGAAGCGTTGGCTCTTTCGCAACTCTTTGGCTCTCTCTTTGCTCTTTCGCAATTGTTATAGGAATAATGGTACTCGATGCTTGTCTCTGGAATCCCCTTTCACAAAAATAATTTTGATTATGCTCCATCCCACATCTCCAAACCGTAACCTACAGTACCTGTAAATCAATAGATAGAAGAAGTTTCTAAGTTAAATACAGCAGTTAATTAAAATTGAAATCTCTTCAAAAATACCATACCAGTATCAATTTCTTCCCATAATTCTATTGTATTTATCGATTGAGTATCAATTTAGGTGATGAATAAATAAAATTTGAATTGCCACAGAAAAAAAAGAAAGAAGACAGGAATAAACCTGTTTAATTCAAACAAATCGTGTAGTCAATCTCTCTTTTTAGCAAAAAAACTAGTACTCAATCTCTCCTTTTTTGCAAAGAAAGAAAAAAACGAACCAAAACATAAAATCTTTAAGAAAGAGAAAACATCTGTGAAGAGAAGATTGAAAAAGAAAAACAATGTGTAAATTAATAGATCAAAATTATATACGAGGGAAAAAAACAGTTTGAAAATTGTGTTCAACTGATTTTGAACGTGGCTGAAATATTATGAGAAAACATAGACAATATGTGCTGATAATTAGGGATGAGAGATTTTTTTTTTCAATTAGTTGTTTTTTTGTTATTTTTAACATTTTCAACATGTTAAATTCTTTTTTTTTCTCCAAACATCAGTGATCATTTCACTTCCATATCAAAACTCTTAATTTTGGAGTTCTTTTGGGCAGATGACAAATACTTTTTGTTACAGAAAATTGTTAAATCATTTCCTTTATTTTTAACCGATATTTTTACATATCAAAAATCGAAGATCACAGTTTTCTTTTATCTTAAGACTTTTTCAATGGAATCGATCATATGATTTCATCCACTTACGAAGGTTAAATTTAAAGAAAGGAATCATACGAAAGAGTTAATCAACTGGCTTCGGGGATGCGATGATTGAGCCATACAAATCTTCAACAAAACTGTCAGGTTTCGGAGCTCATGCTCGTCACACATGCTTAGACACCCGGGGGGGGTGCATTAGTTACTTCATCATTAAACCGGTTGGTGAAGTGAAAGCGACGCCGTTTTAATACTTTGGGCTTTTAACTTACTAAAGCCGTTGAACAGAGAAGAAAATCTGTTGCTAATTTCGCCATCCTTGGACGGCCAGATTTTAAGGTTCCTCCTGTCCTAATCTGATGCGAATCGTTTTTACTTTCTGTCTGATTTTGGTGATGAGATGTTAACGTTGATGATCAAAATGAAACAGAGATGAGCAAGAAAAAACTGGCGATTCTGTTGCGCGCTAGGATGAGATCGTCTAACCATTCCGCCAAATCGTCCCTTTCTCAGTTTACTGTAAGCCATTTCTTGTAACCCTTTTTCTCAATTTCCTGCAAAACATCCAACCAACCATATATGATCATGGGAAATGAGAAAGTTTTGTCTTTTTAATGTAAAAAAGAATAAAATTGGAGCCTTTTTTGATTATTGAGCACTGTATTATTATGGTTTCTTGAATGCTTTTTAAATAGAGTATGAATATAATAAGACCCAAGTTGTTTGTATTGATTGTTGACTGATTATCAGAAAGAGATCCCATCCAATCCTCAAGATAATCAATCTGGAGATCATATACTGAGAAACTCTAGTAATTTTGGGACCAACGGAAGGTAATTTAACTGATGCACTTGTAATCTGGAATAAGACGACTAAAAAGGATATCTCTGTTTTTTTATTTACAATTTGTTCTGTTAATATATTGTTTAGGGTATATGATGTAGTTCGTGAAACAATGCACACAGCTATCTCTGCTACTAAAACCGGTGGCTCAGACATTACTCTTAATGACTTTGAAGAGGTATTAATAAACTATCTTCACATCCTTCTTTCAACGCTCGCTCTTATTCTCATCAAAATGATTCCTAGGGATACTTTAGCCTCTCGCTTGAAGACCGTGGGAAACTACTTCTTGCTTTAGCCAAAGAATACGATGTTAACAGAGAGCAAGTCCGAGAACTCATCAAGCAATATCTTGGACTTGAAACCCCATCGAGTGATGACTATGCAGAGCTTCATTCTTCTCCAAAGAAGGAGGCTTCATCTTCTGTTTTCTATCGCGTTGAGTGGAGTCTGAGACATGCTCTCAAGCCAACGTATGAAACTTTCTTTGAGAGGTTGAATACACATCCTGGAGGGTTGCAGTTTCTCTCCATCCTCCGTGCTGATCTTCTTTTGATTCTCACGTAATGCTCCCCCCATCCTCCTGTTATAGTTTGGTAAATATTGAATCTGCCACTTATGGTTATAGGAAAGAAAACATGCCCTCTTTGCGAGCGTTAGATTCATATCTAAAGGAGAAACTAGGGATGTGGCTTAGTCCTGCTACTTTAGAGCTTCATCAAATCACTTGGGATGATCCTGCTTCCTTGCTTGAGAAAATCGTCGCTTATGAGGTAGACTTGCACTAGTAGTCTCCATTACAATAACTTTGTGTTGTTAATCTAACAACATGTGTGTGATTCATAAGGCGGTACATCCAATCAGCAACCTCTTGGATCTTAAAAGAAGATTGGGAATAGGACGTCGATGCTTTGGTTATTTTCATCCATCTATCCCTGGTTAGTTAGTTAGTTAGTTTCATACACATGTTTCTTTGATTCTAAGTTGATCACATTCTTTGACTAATATTGCGTTGTTATTTTTTTTTTTTAAAGGTGAACCACTTATTTTCATCGAAGTTGCTCTTATGGAAACTGTTGCTCAGACAATTCAGGTCAAACTACTCTCAAATCCTATGCATGTTTAGTTTAGCTTTTGCTGCATGTTGTCTAAACATTTCCTTGTACCCTGACAGGAAGTTTTGTGGGACAATCCACCAATACCAGAGAACCAAGCAACATGCGCTTTGTTTTACTCCATTTCTTCAACTCAGGTTTGTACATATTTCTAAAAAGCAGTCTAGGAGGAATCGATTTTTCTTGAGCATTTTTTAACAAAATCAGTCTAGGCATTCAAAAAGGCCTGTCTAGGCGCCCGCCTAATAAATAATCCCTTATAAATTGCCTAATTACCGGCTACCGATTTCTTGAACATTGTACATATCTATAGATTGCCAAACCATTATTATCAAACCATATAGGTTTCTTCAACTTCTTGCATATCTATAGATTGTGAAACCATTATTGAAGGCTTTTTTGCCTCTTATGTATTTTTGCAGCCTGGCTTGGCTGGGATAAACCTAGGTAAATTTCTGATCAAACGAGTGATTACATTGGTGAAGAAAGAAATGCCACATGTTTCTGTGAGTACTTTTGACTAATTTGTATGCAAAATGTGTTACTGGAGAAAGAGACTATCAATGTTTTTTTTTTTTTTTTTTTGCTGTTGCAGACATTTGCAACACTAAGCCCCATCCCTGGATACATGCAATGGCTCCTCTCGAAGCTATCATCTCAGTCAAGATTTGCTGAAGAAGAGCGCGGTGGTGGGACACAGAGCAATCCAACTTCATCTACTTTCAGCGAGAAAGTATTACTACCAGAAGAGGAACAAGCCCTCATGAGTCTATCAGAGTAAGCATACATTGATCAAACTCTTCCATGTATGTTCTTATCAAAGTTCCAATGATACTTGTTTTTGCAGTGATTCTTCTTCCGGTAGCAACGGCATGGAAGTTCTGTTGAACTTGCTATCAGCAAAGAACTGTGATTGGGCTACTTCACCTCGTATATTACCAGTTTTAGAACCTATTCTGATGCGGTTGTGTGCTAGGTATGTTCATTGTTGGAGATGTAATGGTCAAATATAAGCTCTCTAATGTTTTGTCTTCATGTTTTCATGTAGGTACCTCTTGCAGGAGAAGAAGAGAGGAAAAGCTTTAGACTCTGTTGCTAACTTCCACTTGCAAAATGGAGCGGTAAGTCCAGTGAATGTGAGAACTGAGAAGGGTTTAGACTAAACATAGAGTGGTTGAGATTGATAAGCCCCCTTTGTTTTGATATGTTGCATAGATGGTTGAAAGAATAAATTGGATGGCGGATAGATCAGAGAAAGGTATTCATCAAAGTGGAGGCATTATGGTAAACTATGTCTACAGGTAAAGTAAACTTTGTTTTAAAAAGTTGTTTCATTCTTTTTGTTTGGCCCTAAACTCTTTTTAATGGACTAATAATGACAGGTTAGAGAATATTGAAGACTTTGCTCAATCGTATTTTGGGTCGGGACAAATCCATGCCTCTCCTGGTATCCATTCCCGTCTCTAAGTAAACTCCACAAAAGATATAAAACCTTTTACAAATGTAAAAGTAAAATAAAATTTGAAGTGTATTTTTGGAAATGTATTAAAGAGAAGCTTAAGATACTGCTAAAGTATAAAGGGCTTTGCATTAGTTATGAGAAGGAAACGGAAATTGATTTGTGCATTATATCAAAGTCATAATAAATGTAAGAATATAAAGAAAGATATACGAAGCATATGGATAAATATAAAATGACTGTTTAGTTATCTGCAAAATGTAATTGTACGTTTTGTAACGCAGTTTTAAAGCAGTTTCCTTTACGAGAAAAGTCTAAATAAATACTCAGAACATGTTTATCCGGGGTCTTTAAGGAGGTTCTTATTACGTGGGCCTCAACAAAACCCTTAAGGATCGGTTACAAAAACTTCTAATTAAAAACTGATTTTAGTTAGTTTCTTACACTGTTCGCGGACCCCAGTGACTCGTGGAGGCCTGCGCGATTGGTTTGCTTTTTAATTTTTTTTTTTTAGACATAAAAAACCTAAGAAACCCATTTCTTAGGGATAAACATGCTCTAAGAGTTAAGAGATAGAATCTTATATTCCGATAAATACTTTGCTCTAAAAACCCCCATTAATCATGCTCTTAGGAGGTGTTATGGTTTATATATTTTGATTGGTTTAGAAATCTATGTAGTATTTATAAATCTAAGTAAAAAATACATATTTTAAAAAAAAATTGGATTAGTATTTACAAATCCGGAGGTTTTCCTCGGATTTGAGTCTTTGTATTTTTAACATAAAAATCCAAACAAATCCAGTCAAATCCATTATAAAATCAAATTTATTTGTAAATCCGTACGATTGAATAACACTTGATTTGATAAAGAATTTATGTCATTAAACCAATAACACATGATTTTAATATAGATTTAAAAATCATAGAACCAATAACACTAGATATACTTCGGATTTTCAAATCCATTAAAATACAACAACCAATAACTCCACTTTAACGGATTGTGGTGAAAAGTTTCTTTTGCACGAAACGAATATTTTTACTTTTTTGCATGAAAAGAATGTTTGATAAAAAGCAAAGAGATTCCGTGTAAACCACCAATATAAGTTTACAACATACTATTCATTCTGTATACAAAAAAAAGTAATGTTTAAAATTTTAATTAATATATCTTTTAAAAAAATTACATAAAATAAAATCTAAAAATATGAATATTATAAATTTATTGGGAAGTAAACAAAACTGAATATTAATAGATAAAAATGTACGTTAAATTGTTATTAATATGTGTGCAAATTTTAAGACATTAATATTTGACATAGAAATGAAGTATTTCTTTAGCAAACGCATTATATAACCAGTTTATTTACTAACATATTAAACTTGTGTTTGACATTATGAAAGGTGCTTTTAAGTAAGTGATGTAAGAGTAGTATGAAGAAGATGCCTAGATAGAAATATTATTAGATGAAGATGAGGAAAATTTGGAGTGGCATATACTGTGTCTGTGTTACTAGTTGGCCATATTATATATACGGGAATATCTATAGCATATGGCTGAATAAATATCTTCAATGTCTGCTATTTAGACGTAAAAGGCAAACAAATTTTATTTGGTTAATATTTATATAAAATCAAACTATGTTAAATATATGTTATAATATCAAAATTTTAACTGAATTTAATTAATTTGAAGGTTTCTTTCAGCTAAAAAAAAATTCTCTTATTATTCTGTTTTTGTATTTTGTGAATGTATATTATTAAATAAAAAGCCTATTTATTTAAAAAAATATTATACTAAAAATTTTAGTGTCTTCGAACTCTAATGTAAACTAGACTTTGATCTGCGCGCTCGCGCAAGTATATTTTTCAAAAAAATGTTTCTATTTGTTTTTCATGTCAATAATCCGGGATAGGCAAAATACCCGAATCTGAAGAACCGAACCGATCTCGATCCGAAAAAGTAGTACCAAACCCAAACCGAAATTGATTAAATATCTGAATTATTCAAAATTTTGGCTTTTGGAGAACCGAAACCGAATCCTATCCGAACCGAAATATTCCGGTTACCCGAATGTAACCGAAATAGATTTATATACTTATATATATATTAATTATTTTTGGATTTAATATATATATATAACATCTAGAATATATATGATACTTTTAAGCTGGTTTAAATACTTGTAAATATATACAAATAATCAATAGTAAATATATAAAATAGTAAAAGTATACTTAAAACACCAAAAATACTTAAAATAATTATTGATTCTCTAACCAAATATTTGAACTAAAGTAATTTATATGTTAAGTTTAGGTATTCTGACATATGTTGTTCAAATTTATATTTAATATATTATTTTGTTTATAGTTTTTGAGAAATTTAAAGTATATAAATATATAATGAATTTTAAAATTTTAAAAGTAATTTAAATGGGTTATCCGAACTCAAACCGAACCCGCAAAAATCCGAAGCAAACCTAGATTGAAATTTTGAAATATTAGATTGAGGCTGAAATCTTTGACCATGGAAACCCGAAACTCAAACAAAACTGAATCGAACCCGATTAGGTACCAGATAGATAGTTTCTCAATAATATAATGGACTTCCAAATTTTCTTAAAAATATAAGCTCATTACTTTTTTCCTCTTAATATACTGATATCCATGTTTCCAAACAAATTTTTTTTTTTTTTTTTTTTGTCAGCAAACAAAGCAGACTCATGTAGACTCTGCGAACCACCCCGGTAGCTCTGCATCCATATGGACGACAAACGACGGTTGCTTTCTTGCACTGCATGCGAGACTGTCCGCCTTTAAGTTCTGTGTCCGTGGTATATGAATGATCTCTGAGCTGTTAAAACTCCTCTTTAAAACTTTTATGTCTTCCAAATAGCTTGCAAAGGCTGGCTACTCTTCTGGTTCTGACACCATCTCCACCAATTGAGCACTATCCGTTGCAAAAGTAACCCATGCTTGTCTAAGATTCCTCATAGATTTCATTGCCCATATAAGGGCCTCTATCTCTGTGTGTAGTGGCGACTGACTCGCTCTCGTGTTCCTTACTCCCATTAGTCCATCATAGCCTTCCAGGGTACTATACCATCCTTGCCCTGAAAAGCTATCCTCATTTTTCCAAGATCCGTCTGTAAAACACCATCTACCTGGTATACTCGTTATTATCGAAGATACTTGAATTTGGGTGTGTTCCATATCTTGAGTCTGAGAATTTTGTGCTTCCACCCAAAGTAACGATTTCGTTTCTGCCAGTTTGAGAGTATCTCTCGGGTCCATATCCAAATTGCTAAAAACTTTGTTGTTTCTACCTTTTCATATATACCAGAGAATCCAAGCAAATGAATGATCCTCCATTTCAGGAGAAACTCTCCAAAATAAATGATCCATATTGGTAAACAAAGATTGAGTGGGAAAAATATCTGGATTCATCGGGATCCGTGAAAGTGCCCAAACCTGAACCGCCGGTGGACATTCAAAAAACACGTGATTAGCTTATTCCTCGGGAGCACCACATCGGTCACAAACAGTATCTCCTTGCATTCCTCTTGACCTCAAATTTTTCTTAACCGCTATACATCCCGTCAATAGTTGCCATAAAAAATGTTTCAACTTGGGTGGGCAGCGTAACTTCCAACAGAACGCCTTCAAAGGTGTTATCGAAGGGCCAAACTGGGGTGACATTATTTCTCTATCCGGATATACTCGTTCCACTTCATATCCAGATTTAACCGTGTATTTGCCATTGGTTGTAAAATGCCATCCATTCCGGTCTTCTAGATGAGATCTACTGATAGGAATACTTTGAATAATTTTCACATCTTGCGGATCCACCAGAGCCCGAATAACCTGTAGGTTCCATGATCGTGATGTTCCATCGATAAGAGCATCCACTGTTAGGTCCGGGTAAAGATTGTGTTGATTTTTATTTGCTGGTCTCGGGCGAGTGGATGGAAGCCAATGGTCATTCCATACTGATATAGATGATCCTGTTCCCACCCTTTTGATTAGTCCTTTGCTAACCAGAGATCTAGCAGAGACAATACTACGCCAACCATAACATATTTTTTAAAACTACAATCTATGTTTCTAAACAAACCTATTGTTTTAAACTGCAATCTATGTTTCCAAACAAATTTTTTAAAAAAATTGTTGTACATGTTTCCAAACAAACCTAATTTGTATTTAATTTTTAATAAGATAGATTTTGGAGAGGGTATCTAATATTTTACCAAACAAAATCAGAGCGGGTCTTGATTGTCTACATATTTTTTTGGTTAATTGTAAAAATATACTCACTAAAAGTTGGTGTGTTCGATAACAAACACTAACAAAATCAGTGTAACAACCCAAATTCTGGTCTCGAAATTTGTTAGCCTGCCAAGTCATATATACATATCCAAAGTCCCAATCTCTCTATATAAAAACCCATCCAGCCTTGGTTTTTCCACCTTCAAAGAAATAAAAATCAGAAGTTAGAAAATGAGAATGAGAGAGTTAAGAAAGAGAGAGTTATGAGATGAAGTAGAAAACATTTAAAGTGAACCACCAAGTATCGTCACCGGAAGTACCACATGCGGTGACCACGTTGAGCTCGTCGCCACCGTTCACCGCAGCTGAGAATCATCGGAACCCGCCATGCTTCGAGCTTTGTTTTCGTCCGTTCAGTAAATCAGCAATATCTTCCTAACTGTTGAGAATGCCATGCATGCAAGGCCACCATCGTGTTCCTCTCGTCAAGACGAAGCCATAGACACCGACCACGCCGTAATCGGAGCTCAGACGAAGCCGTACGCGCCTCCGCAAGTTTCGCCGTCCGAGCGCCTGCCGTCCACGCGCCACCGTCGGAAATTGTCGTCCGCCGTCCCCGCCGGTAAGCCTCCGCTGTCACTGTCGGGTGGCCGTCGACGATGACTCGGTGAGTCGACTTGGTTGACTCGGTAAACTGGTTGGTTGACTGGCTTGATCTGGTTTAAATTAATTTCAATTCAGTTAGGGTTGGTTAGGGTTAACCGGTCGGTTAAGTCAAATTGATTTCTGGTCAAGGGTTGACCGGTTTGTAGTTGATCTTTGACCAACAGTTTGACTTTTCCGTAGACTTTGACCATACCCATTTTAAACCGTTCGAAGGGTGTTCTAACTCAGAATTTCACCCTGATTTCAGATTTGGAGTCTATTTGAGCAGCTGGAATTCATGGATACCAATTTTCCATGTTGCTAAAGTGAGGGTCTATTCCCGAACTTCTCGTACACGTCTTAGAACCTCAAATAAGTATAATTTATTTCTAATATGTTCCGTCTGCGTGAAATCGAGTATGTCATTGCTTGTTTAGTTATTAGGTTCTTTGTTTAAACCGGAACTAGGGGGCTAGATGATTCAATATTGATTGCTTCACTTAAATGTAAAATCTTAGCTAGAATTGTTTGAGACGGATACAGAGACGGACTTCTGTATGCCGGATTGTATGGAGGTGCAGCCAGCTTTAGTCGACCGGTTGAGCTGTAGCCTGGGAGTGTCGATAAATCATCTACGGGTGGTGTCCGAGCACTATCTCGAGCTAAGTTTTGTTGTTGGCCCGTTAGTGGGTGGCGAGTGTGCACCTCGCTAGAACCATTGTTTGTTGTTTGGGTACTTTACCGTGTTTGACATGTATTAGATTTAATTTATATTTATTCTGAGTGTTATGTCCGGATCACGGACTTCGGGGTTGCATCTCATACCTCACTGAGCGACTCTTCTGTTGCTCACCCTTCTTGTTCATCTTTCTTTCTTCTCCATTTCAGGTGAAACAAATAATTAGATTTGGTGCTACTGTACTTTTCTTTCGGATTTTTATTTGAGATTCGATGAGTGAAATTGAGTTTATAGACTTTTTATATTACGGGATATCGTTGGTGGTCCGTCGTCTTTAGTGAGAGAGAAAAAGATACCACATTGTTGTATAATGACGTGTCGGGGATGACACGCTGTCCTCCGGACAGAGGTGACGGTGTTATAATCAGTGACCATGTTAAAAAAATCAACACATTACAAAACAAAAACAACACACGCAACAATCTGGAAAAGTACGTTTTTCTAACCTATCTTTACACAAGAAGATGTGGGTTATGGTAAAGTTTGGTGTATAATCTGATTTGACATATCAGGAAATAATCTTTTTCCTTCGGCTGCTATCTTTTATTCCGTTATTCTAATTTTGTAATTTAAGTGATTCTTGATGGAACACCTCACGGTCCCCACCTTACCCACTTTCACAACGTCGCCTCATGATCACATAAATAAAAAAATATTAATGTATCCAGACACACGTGTCGATATCTTAGCCTAGGCAATCACGCAAGTTGGTCAAAGTCAAGAAACATTAGATTCATCGATATTTCTTTGAAAATATTACAGGGCAGTTTTAAGTTATTTATAACATTCTAAGACAGTTTCTCTATTAGCACACTTTATCCTAACAGCTTCTTCTTTTCCTAAACTAACTCGCTAACATTTGACTATCCTAGTTACTAATTAAATGTAAAATTAGCAGGAAAACATCACAACCGCACATCTCACTCTATTCTCAGTGGCCCAGATTATTTCTGATTTTTATCACAAGACTTATATCTGTCTTATTTCACAACCCTTAGATCTCCTTTATGGTTTATAACATCAACGGTCCAGATCTATAATATTGGAAAAAGTCAATTTCATTTATATATTTATTGGTTAAAATACATGAAAAATAAAGTGTGTCCTTCTTCCGTTCCCCTTCGCCTTCTTTCTCCTAAATACTCAATTTCTTAGAAAACTGAAATATGTTTCTTAAATTTATTTTTTCAATTTTTTTTACGAAATCATTTTCTCTATTACACGATCTATCTTTAGAGATATGTGAAGGTGCATCTCCGATGGTGGTGTACAACATCTTTGGTGTACACGAACATGATGTACATAAAACATCTCAAGTGTACAACACGCTACACAACAAGAAAACAACCATCCAAAACCAAGTTTCTTTCTTTATAAATTCGTAAATGTCTAATTGAATGTTGCACCATAGTAAAATGTACATGTCAATATTGGTAAACAAACATGTAGATATGTTCATTATTGAGCTACTTTTAATATTTCAAGATGTAATGTATTTCAAAATGTTTTCTACATTTGTATTTTTTTTTTAAATATGTCCACCTTACATAATTTTGTGTACACTATCATCGAAGTGTACACTATCCATTAGACTGTACATGTATACACGAAATAATTTTCTCTATTACATGATCTATCTTTTAGATATGTGAAGGTGCATCTCCGATGGTGGTGTACATCATTTTTGGTGTACACGAACATGATGTACATACAACCATCCAAAACCAAGTTTCTTTCTTTATAAATTCGTAAATGTCTAATTGAATTTTGCACCATGGTAAAATGTACATGTCAATATTGGTAAACAAACATGTAGATATGTTCATTATTGAGAAACTTTAATATGAAGAATTCATGAGGGTGTATAATATGTTAGGAAGAAAGACTGAACGCCCTTTTGTACATGTGAATATGTAAACCAATGTACAACTAGTTTGCACACACCCTTTTGTATATGTGGATATGTAAAACGATGTACACATATATATCATTACAACATTATATACGTGGAAATTTTAAATGAGATTTATATTTTTACTAGTCTATAATCTTCTCATCTCTGCATCAACCAAATTAAATTGGATAAATTTGCATGTTTCAAAATGTGTACAACTATATTATGTTCACGTGGAGACACAAAATTTACTATCATGTACAATGATTCACATGTATAATAGTGTCCATGTGTACACCGATGCATAGACACCCACATGTAAGACCAATTTTTTTTTGTTTTTGAGCAAGAATAACAAACGACACGACATGTGTGTACACTTTGTGACATGTACACATGTAGAAACTTGAACAAATTAGAAGTTTAAGTCAAATTGGACATGTTATTTTGTGTACATTTTGTTCCACAACGCTTAGTACATTGTCACCTAATAAAATATTCAAAATACCAAACAAATATTTCCCAAAAATTTTAATTGTGCAATCTGGACCTAGTGAATGTTCTGATTTTGCAACATTGGTCCATGCTGTTTTGTTTTATTTTGAAATTAGGCAATCCGGACCTAAAGAATGTAGATTTTATAAAAAAAAAGAAACATAGAAATTGTATAATCATTTTGCTTCGGTGTCCACAAACCTAGGTTGTACACATGTACATTAAATTCGTATATTGTCCACAATTATGATTTTTTAATGAGTGGTAATTTTGTAATAATTTCATCTTCTTTCTACTAGGTTTTTTGGGTTTCCTGCAAATATATTTCAGAGCCGCCATTAATTTTTATCTTGCAATATTCATTATATTCTGTTTTTTACCTACAGCACTTACAAATATTGTATAGATTAACCGATTAACACCAAAACTAAGAAAAAACAAGTTTTAGTTTTTGATTTTTGGAAGATTATATCCAAATCGCCATAGCTCTTATCTGCCAAATATTTACCCGTTGGTTCCCCAATAGTCTATGCCATGATGTCACAGTGTCTTTCATCGGCTTTGTTGAAATTCCGACCGTTGCAAAGAGAAGTTTCATCACCGTCGAGGAAATATAAAATCATTATTTTCATTCTCTTTTGCCATTAAAACCATTATTTTCTAGATTTTTCTTGAGATTTTTCTACCATTAAATTTGTTTCTAGTTGCAGAGAGAGAAATTAATATTAAAACTGTGGGATCTATTTAGTTTCAAGAATAAACTTAGTTAGCTTCTAGTTGCAAAAAACTGTCTTAGGAGCAATAACTGCCTTATAATGTAATAAAAACTTATAAACTGCCCTATAGTGTAAATCACTCTATTTCTTTATAACACATCGCAGCGCGTGCGAAAGGTAAAACAGTTAAAAAGTTGTCTTACCACACGTGTGAAATACAGATCTTATCTTCCTTTCATCGATACTTTTGGTGCGTGTTATTTAATCTCTTATTCAAGCGTGCTACGTGATCAGAAGTTTCATGTTCAACTAGCCGTTAGGATCTTGACAGCGTGGCAACAGCTATTAATTACATTAACTCTTCAGATGAATTTTCTTTTCTCATACAGTTCGAGCTGACCGAAGATGCCAAAAAAAAAACTGAACAGACCGAATTATTGTAAAAGGTAAGATATATTTATAATTTTAAATAGTAAAATAAATAAAAACACATTTGAAATCCTTATCTGCAAAACAAAATAATACTACCATATCACATAACCTTCTATTGGCGGACATTCTCAAGTTTCAACTCTAGCTGTAGATATAATACAGCGTTAAATAGTTATATAATTAGTTCTTTAAATAATCAAAATGCATAAAACCACTTGTTGTTATATCCACGACAAATAAGAAAAAAATTTCCTTGTCAATCATTTTATTTAATCTAGGACTACGTTTAAAAAAAGTCACGTCGGTATGCGGTATGCGGGATGCAGGATGCAGTATGCAGGATGCAGTATGCAGCAGTGTCAAGATCTGAGGATTTTAGATGAAGAAACAGACAAATCTTCCGATAACATTTGTTTCTTTCTTCCCAGATCAGTTGTAAAAATGTTTATTTTTAAGCCCTTTATCAAAAAAAAAAGATCAGTTGTAATTATTATTTTTGGTCGGCCAGTTGTAATTTAACGTAACTTCTAAAACCCACACGGTCCTGAAATATTAACACTAGATAAACTGAAAAGTGAAAAATGAATAAAAATAGTCGTTACAGTTCTGACTGCCGACAAAAACTTTACTAGATAAAACTGAAAAGTGAAAAATGAATATTAACACTAGATAAACTGAAAACTGAAAAGTGAAAAATGAAGAAAAATCTTCTCGTCTTTTTGGTCGTTACAGTTCTGACTGCCGACAAAAACTTTACTACAATTCGTTCAATCTCTGTCGAATCCCTTTCCATTACAACTGACAATCAAGCAAAACAGTAATAAGAAAATATCTCAAAATCCAGAAAACAACAATGATTTAGATTCATATATTATAATCTGTTTCTTCTTCCTTCTCTCTCTCTCTCTCTTTTCCGCGTGGTGTGCGCGTTACTTCACCAGTGCTTTAACTTCGTATGAATCTCGAGTCAATCCATTCACTACCTCTCCTCACTCCCCATCTCTAGGTTACTCTCTCACTCTTTCTCTTTCCTTTTTTATAATTTAATATTTTCGCCAAATCTCTGTAGAGTAAGTTTGTGTAAAGGTTTTGATTTGTTTCAATTTGCTTTTGTAACTTCATTTATGGGTTTTCACTTGATTTACAGCCAAAGGGTATGTTGTTATGCTTGAGATTTCGTATAAAGTTCAATCCTTTCACAGTTATCAGAACTGGGTTCGTCTTCAAAACTGTTTTTTTTTTAATGTTTTGTAATAATCAGAAGTGAGTTTGTTCTCAATTTTCTTTTAAAAATTTATTTTTAATGTTTTTGTATAATACTTCCAATTTGGGGAATCTAAAGTTGCTTCTAGTTTGATACAGTCTCTAAAGGTTCAATCTTTGATGTGCTTCCCTTGTTTATAACCTGACTTGTACTGCAAAACTTCCATTTTTATGGAATTTTAATAGTAATCAACTCTTTATTTGTGTATTGCAGGTTAAGTTCTGAGATCAGCAGAAGTAACAAATCATGGCAACACTTAAAGATATTGGTGTAGCAGCAGGGATAAACATCGTCACTGCATTCATTTTCTTCATAATCTTTGCTGTTCTGAGGCTTCAGCCATTCAACGACAGAGTTTACTTCTCTAAATGGTACCTCAAGGGGTTAAGAAGCAGCCCTGCAAGTGGAGGGTTTTTGAATTTGGACTTGAGAGCATACCTCAAGTTCTTGCATTGGATGCCTGAAGCTCTCAAGATGCCTGAGCGTGAGCTCATTGATCATGCTGGTCTAGACTCTGTTGTATATCTCCGCATCTACTTGCTTGGGTAAAGAAAGATTCAGACTTTTTAAATTCTTTGCAAAGCCTTGTTGAGTCAAAACATCAATTGACTAATGAGCTTAACAGACTCGTTGTGTCTTTGTATACTAAACTTAGTATCTATAAGATTATATGGCATCTATTAGATTTGAGTCATTTAATAGTCAGCATCCGAGGAAACGAGTTGAATCTCACCTTCTCGTAGTTCTGTCGAAAGATAGAGAACGGGATTTTAAATCCATGCTAGCGGAACGCGTTGGTTTAGTTTAGTGGGTCGAATGAAGCTAGTTAGAAAATAGTTTGAATCGGGTGCTTTTGTGTAAATCGGCTTTGTAATCGGATCATTTATTCCGGGTTCGGGTTTGTTAGTAATATTTAATTAAAAAAAAGATTTGAGGCATTTGATAGTGAATATTGTTTTTTGTTGGTTACATTATTTTTGCAGGCTTAAGATTTTTGCACCAATAGCAATACTTGCATGGGCAGTGCTTGTACCTGTCCATTGGACTAACCACACGTTGGAGTTGGCTAAGCAGTTAGAGAATGTAACTGCAAGTGATATTGACAAACTGTCAGTATCAAATATCCCATTGTATTCAAAAAGGTTTGTTAGAGAACAACATCTCAAATTCCCCTTTTTTATGATTTAAAATGTTAGGACTTAAGTAAAAATATTATATTCCAGGTTTGCCACTCATATTGTAATGGCTTACGCCTTCACAATCTGGACTTGTTATATGCTTATGAAGGAGTATGAGATAATTGCTAACATGAGGCTTCAGTTTGTTGCCTCAGAAGCTCGTCGTCCTGACCAGTTCACTGTAAGATTCATCTCTTAAAATGTCAGAACATTGATTGTCTTGTGTGTTAAATGTCATGAAATTTTTGACAGGTTCTTGTTAGGAATGTTCCTCCGGACCCAGATGAAACTGTAAGTGAGCTTGTGGAGCATTTCTTCCTAGTCAATCACCCTGACCGCTACCTCACACATCAGGTACAAAGTTTCTCATAACATGACTTGACCTTTTTTCACTAAACCATTTCTATTGTGACTTTAATTATTTTCTGGAATCATTATAAAGGTGGTATGCAATGCAAACAAGCTCGCTGATTTGGTTGATAAGAGGAAGAAGCTGCAGAATTGGCTTGACTACTATCAACTCAAATACTCTAGAAACAACTCTCAGATCAGACCTATGGTGAAGGTACTTAAAAGTGTTGAACTTGATAACTAGGATGTTTTGTTATGTTACTTACGTAATAACTATCTTCTCTTTTAACAAACACAGCTTGGTTGCCTCGGCTTGTGCGGACAAAAAGTTGACGCAATTGAACACTACATGGCTGAAGTAGATAAAACATCCAGAGAGGTATAAGCTTTGGGATCTCTTCTGGTTTTACCATTTGTGTTCCATCCTATTATTCTTATCTTCATTGTTTATAGATTGCTGAAGAAAGAGAGAATGTGGTGAAAGATCAAAAGTCAATCATGCCAGCATCTTTTGTCTCTTTCAAGACCCGTTGGGCTGCTGCTGTCTGCGCTCAGACCACACAGACACGAAACCCAACAGAGTGGTTAACCGAATGGGCCCCAGAGCCGCGTGATGTGTTTTGGCCAAACCTTGCAGTGCCATATGTTTCTTTGACTATAAGAAGATTGGCAATGAGTGTAGCCTTCTTCTTCCTTACCTTCTTCTTCATCATCCCTATTGCATTTGTGCAATCTCTTGCTACCATTGAGGGCATTGAGAAAGTTGCTCCCTTCTTGAGTGTCATTATCGAACAGTGAGTTATCTCTCTTTTTCTCCAGACATTGTTCTCGTTCTTACATGACATTTGTTTTGTCTTTGCAGTGGCTTCATTAAATCGGTGATAACAGGTTTGCTATCTGGTCTTGTACTGAAGCTTTTCCTCATCTTTCTGCCATCCATACTGATGACCATGTCTAAGTTTGAAGGCTTTACAGCGATTTCACTGTTGGAAAGACGTTCAGCTTCTAGATATTACATATTCAACTTAGTGAACGTCTTTCTTGCCAATGTTATCGCTGGAGCTGCGTTTGAGCAGCTCGACTCTTTCCTCAACCAGTCTCCAAATCAGTACGCATCTCTCTCTCTCTCTCTTGATGAAGTTTCATTTTTTTTAGTACCAGGAGGTTCAGGGCTGAAACCCGTAATCCCTTAGGCCTGAAACTACATCATGTAATATTAGTTTCAGCTGAGGATCATCACTGTCACTTTTTTTTAATAGTTTTATTTTTTTGATGTTTCTTCTCTAAAGACACGTTCTTTCTCAATTTTTGCAGGATTCCTCAGACCATTGGCGTGGCGATACCGATGAAAGCAACCTTCTTTATCACATACATAATGGTTGATGGGTGGGCAGGAGTTGCAGGAGAGATTCTCATGTTGAAGCCTCTCATTATATACCATCTCAAAAACGCTTTCTTGGTGAAAACAGAGAAAGACAGAGAGGAAGCAATGGACCCGGGAAGCATCGGTTTCAACACAGGAGAGCCTCAGATACAGCTTTACTTCCTTCTCGGTCTTGTCTACGCTCCTGTGACACCAATGCTTCTTCCTTTCATCTTAGTCTTCTTTGCACTTGCTTACGTTGTGTACCGTCATCAGGTAAAACAACAACTAGCTCCTTCCTTCCTTCTTCTGTCGATTTTAAAGAAACTGTGTAACGTTTTATTCTGTTTTCTCAGATCATAAATGTGTATAATCAAGAGTATGAGAGCGCGGCTGCGTTTTGGCCAGATGTTCATGGACGGATTATAACGGCATTGATCATATCTCAGTTGCTTCTGATGGGTTTGTTGGTTACAAAGCGTGCTGCTTTAGCTGCACCCTTTATCATCGCTCTTCCCGTGATTACCATCGGTTTCCACCGCTTCTGTAAAGGCCGTTATGAGCCCGCCTTTGTCCGTTACCCCTTGCAGGTCAGGTTTCTTTGTAACATATCTACTACGGTTTGGTTTGGTCACTGTTTTTTGTAAAATCTCTTCTTACAGGAAGCTATGATGAAAGATACGTTGGAAAGAGCAAAAGAGCCGAACCTGAACCTGAAAGGCTACCTGCAAGATGCTTATATTCATCCTGTTTTCAAAGGTGGTGATAATGATGATGATGATGACAGTGTGCTTGGGAAGTTGGAGGGTGAAGTCATCATTGTGCCAACGAAGCGCCAGTCGCGGAGGAACACTCCTGCCCCAAGCAGGATCAGCGGCGAGTCTTCACCGTCTTTGGCCGTTATTAACGGTAAAGAAGTCTAGTCAAGGATTGTATAAAACAGCTTATGCATACTAAAAGTGTATCAAGATAATGTCACATGTGTAGTACATATAAGCTTACTTTTATATGTACATAGAGAACGTTTGGTGATTGGTGTTTTCATGTTATAATCAAAACGTCGAGTGCTTTTTTTTAAGAATATATTGTTGTTATTGTAGAATATATATATATGTAGTTTGGTGAATAAGAAATTCCATGTGGCAAATATAAATGAACCAAAAATAGCAGAAAGAAAGTCAACGCAAAAAAGTCATCCTTGTGAAAGAAAGCTAAAGGAAACTTGTGACCAAAGCAACTCCAGTTTTTGTCTTTGTACATAGACACAATCAATTCGTGGTCTGAGGTTTCTTAGACTTCTTTTTACGTCGTGCCTTTCCACTGCTTGTAGAAGGTGGTGATGGTGTAACGTCCTGAGAGCTTTCACTACAAGGAGATATATCGTCTTTCGAAACCTCATCGGAGACCTTGCAATCCTCCATGTCTGTCTTGGAAGTCACGTCTTTCTCCTCAGGCGCAATCTCCTTACGTGCCTATCAAGAAGGAAGATTAGGTTTATTATGGTACGATGTGTGGCTAAAACCCTTAGAGAAAATAAGTGAATACCTTTTGCTTTTTGTTTTTCTTAGCAGGGAGGCTGATGATCTCTTCTGAAACGGCGGCGGAAGGAGGAGGAAGGCGGAGCTTTTCGAGCTCTTGGATTAGGGCGGTGACGATTGGCTTAGAGAGGATGGTTTCTTTTTGCTCCTTGTTGAGTGTTTTACCCTGAGAAATAGACTCTTCCATCTCAGTGATTCGGTTGTATTTCTTGCGGTGAGTACGCAGACGTTTGCTGATGAGAGCCATAACTTGTTGTCCTTCTGTGGCGGCCATGGTGTCAATATGAGCTATGCGAAAAAAATTACCACGGCGGAGCACATGCGGACATAGTGTTCTTATAGATATTTATCTGTTTATAACTATTAAATCAAAACCAACATAATAAATTATTAATTATGTTTTAAAAAAGATAAATCAAACATTAAACTTTATATTTTATAATAAAAAATATTATTTCAGATAAAACACAACATAATTAAGAATTATCTTATGTTTTAAAAATATATTTTATTTTTGAGAATTTTATTATATTTACTTATAGTCAATTATCAAATATAACATATAAACAAAATATTATTAATATATATTCATTAGTTTTATCAAAATATATATATGCTTATTGTTGTGTTAAATTTTAAAAACATTCACATATATTTTAGAAAATATATTTATTTGTTTGATTAGCATTTAACTATAAATTGTTTTATATCTCACTATAAATTTTATAATAAAATATTATTTTCAGATAACATAATATATCTAAGAATTATCTTATGTTTTAAAACATGTTTTTTATTTTTGAAAATTTTATTATATTTATTTATAGTCAATTATCTAATATAATATATAAATATAATAGTATTAATAGAAAATCGTTTTTAATGATTTATATTATAGATAATTCTTATTATTATTAATTTTAATCACTTATTTAATCAGATATATTTTAAATTCATTTTTATTTTCGACTAATTTATATAATTTGTTCATTAAGGGTATAAATGATTTATTATTAATTTTAAATCACTTTCTAATAAGATAGATTTGAAGTTCGTTTTTATTTTTTATGACTAATTTATATAATTATTCTAAACAATATTAACCGCTCTAACTTTTAACGTGAGAGTTCCGTTGCAAAAATTTACTTCACAAATAATAGTTTAGATAGATAAGATACATCCTAACTGAAAACTACTAGGTACATATATATACGAGAGACCTTAGTGTATACTATTTTATTAACAAATATTTCGTGTATATCTATGGTATATTTCATTATTTTGTATCATTCTAGATCTTTCTATAGTTTTCCATATATCACAATTGCGTTTTCTGATTTCATAACTATAAATTGTTTTTATTAAGAGAAAGAGGAAAGTTAGCTATCCATATATTTGCCTTTCGTTGTATAATTTATAGAATCTAGGTGTCTTGCCCACATATGCAGGCTTAATCGTTTTACAAATATTTATTAGCTTATTTTTTATTAATTCAAAAACCAGCATAATAACTTATTATTTATGTTTTCAAAAAATTAAATCAAACACATATATATATATATATATATATGACAAATATCTAATTAAATATATATGTTTAATTAAAGTTTATTAAAGATAATATTGACTTTAACCACTGAATTTATTATAATTGTTTTATATTTTATTTTAGAATTTTATAATTGAAAAAGAGCATGATACAACCTTCTGCTTCTTACTCTTCCAAGTAACCATGTTTCCACCAATGAAAGTGCAATAGTCTGTTGTAGACCTTCTATATGCTCTATCTCCAGCCCAATCAGCATCACAATAACCCACAACTTCAGTGCTCTTATTGACTCCCATCCATATACCAAGCCCTTGAGTTCCATTCAGGTACATGAGAACTCTCTCCACCATGCGCCAGTGATGCTCTCGTGGAGCTTGCATATGCTGGCTTACTTTGTTAACAGCAAAGCATATGTCTGGCCTGGTGATAGTCAAGTATATCAGCTTCCCCACAAGCTTACTATACAGCTTTGGATCGTAGAACAGCTTGTTGTCTTCAATTTCCCCCTCACGTGGAACCTTGTACCCATCTTCCATGGGCATCTTGGATGTTCTTCCTCCATTCGCACCAGCATCCTTCAAAAGATCTAATGCATACTTCCTTTGAGAGATGAATAACCCTTCATTGGATCTGCACAGCTCAATCCCAAGAAAATACTTCATCTCTCCCAAATCCTTTATATCAAATACTGATTTCAGAAACTCCTTGGTGGCTCGGATTCCTTTCTTATCACTGCTTGTTATGATGATGCCATCCACATACACAAGCAAAACAATGATGCCTGAGGGAGTATTGAGGGTAAAGAGGGTGTGATCAAGCTCGGACTTCCTGAAGCCTCTACCATTCAGTGTTGTGCTTAGCTTATTGTACCATGCTCTAGATGATTGTTTCAATCCATAGAAGGCTTTCTTCAGTCTAAGAACATTTCCTACCTTCACCATTCCTTCAAGACCCGGAGGTGGTAGCATATAGACTTCATCATCTAGCTCTCCTTGGAGGAAAGCATTCTTCATATCCATTTGCCAAAGATCCCACCCAAGGTTGGTTGCAACTGATAGTACAATCCTAATGGTATGGAGCTTTGCAACTGGTGCAAAAGTATCAATATAATCCTCTCCATAGGTTTGTGTGAAACCTCTTGCTACCAGCCTTGTCTTGCGCCTATCAATCTTCCCATTAGGTAAATACTTGATGGTGAAGATCCACTTGCATGACACAGCTCTCTTCCCTTTAGGCAACTCACTCTCATACCATGTTTCATTTCTAATCATGGCATCAGCCTCATCATTGACTGAATCCCTCCACTCTTGAATCAACATTGCTTCTTCATAGCTACTTGGCACATAACTTTCATCTAAGCTTACCATAAAGGCGTAGTGCTCTTCCGGAAACTCAGCAAATGAGCACACAGCTTGGGAAGGATGCTCCACAGCCTGGCAATTGTAGTACACTCTCGTGTTTACCCAGTTTCTCGTGTTTGCCCACTCGGAAGCATCCCTCCTTACCCGTGTGCTTCTTCTCAAAGGAACTTCTACTTGTTCCTCAACAGCTTCTTCTTGTATCTGGATTTCTTCTCCAGCTTCCTGACCTTCATTCTGAACTTCTCTTACTGATTCATCTCCACTTTGGACAGGAGAATCTGAGCCTTGATCTTCTAGACCTCCAGCTTCTTCCGAGCCTTGATCTTTTAACCCTTCAGCTTCAGATTCACTTCCCCCCTCATGTTCAAAGTGGGATGGTTCTTCAGCGGCCACTTGAGTAGGCTCTTCACGCCTGCTCTGATCCTGGGACACGCCAATACCGAGTTCTTCTAGTATGTTTCTCAAACTAGCAACTCTATCTGATGGTTGAGAAAGCTCTTCAAGCTCCTCCCAATTCTTCTCTTCATAATTCCTTTTATCTTCCATGAACTTCACATCCCTAGACACCAAGACTCTTCTAGCAGTGGAATCAAAGCACTTGTATCCCTTTTGAGATGCGGAATATTCAATAAGCATAGCCTTGGTGCTCTTTGCTTTAAGTTTGTTTCTCATCTCTCCTGGCACCAGTACATAGCACACACACCCAAATGTCCTCAAGTGATCCAGAACTAGTCGACTCTTGTTGAGTACCTCAAATGGAGACTGCTCCTCTAGGATTCTGGTTGGTATCCTGTTGATTAGATAGCAAGCAGTCATCACAGCATCACTCCAAAATCTCTTAGGGACACTCTTGTGGAACATCATTGAACGGGCCACTTCCATGAGGTGTCTGTTCTTCCTTTCAGCAACTCCATTCTGTTGTGGAGTGTAAGGACAGCTAGTCTGATGTAGAATCCCATGTTGAGCTAGGTGATCTTTGAATGCGTGGCCTATGTATTCCCCACCATTATCTGACTTTAAAATCTTAATCTTGGCATGATATTGGTTAGTAACATAGCTTTGAAATTTTTTAAATGCATCAAGAACCCTATCTTTTGTTTTAATGAGTGTTATCTAGGTGTATTTGGATTTTTCATCAATGAATGTGACATAATACTTATAATCATCTCTAGATAAACAAGGTGTAGTCCAAACATCAGAGTGAATCAAATCAAAGCAATTCTCATAAATAGTGGATGATCTTTGAAACACAGTCCTACAATGTTTGCCCAAAATACATGCCTCACAATCATTATTTTTAAACATGACACCTGGTAACATAATGCTTAAAGCCCTAACATGTGGATGTCCAAGTCTAGCATGCCACAATGCATCTTTACTTAAGGAAGAAACAGAACTAAATGAGAAGCAAGAACTAGAGATGGGACTAAGATCTTCAAGCATATAAATGTCTCCTTTGGTTGCTTCTTGCCCAATCAACTTACTGCTCTTAATATCCTGAAACTTAACATCATCAGGACTAAAGATAACATTGCATTGAAGATCAGTGGTGCATCTTTTGACAGATAAAAGATTAGAAGTAAACTCAGACATGAAAAATGCTTTAGAGTCCTTATTAAACAGTTTCAGTTTACCAATTCCTCTAATAGGAATTCTATCTCCATTAGCAATCATAACATGTTCATGAGCTGGTTCTATGTCTTTAATCAGGTTATTATCACTAATCATATGATGAGATGCACCAGAATCAATGATCAAAGGTTTATGCATGTTTCTAGTAATCTCAGTCCTTGATGCTTTATTTTGTTTTATCAGGTATCCTAGTAATCCTAACATCTTACTAGTTATACTCGGCTCACTAGTAGCAGTGTAAGCGCTTTTAAACATGTCTAGTAACTTATCAGTATTACTAGGATTACTAGCAGCAGTGTAAGAACTTTTAAAAATGTCTAGTAACTTATCAGTAGTACTAGGCAATGTATGAGCAGCATATGAGTATCCAAGGGTGTTTCCGAGAGTGTTACCAGACTCCTTAAGAGCTTTGAAGAAGGCTTCAAGGTCAGATCTCTTGAATACCTCCTGATCCGTACCCTTTCCAATTAGTTGATGAGATGCCAAGGCTCTACCTTCACTTTCACCCACCTTAGCGCCTGAGCTAGCTCCGGATGAACCAGCACCATTTGCTTCAGCAGAAAGATGAGCCTTTGCTTCCCTATCTCTGTTGAACCCGCGTGGCCTGAGGTGAGGATGTAGGATCCAACACTCACTCTTCTTGTGACCGGTCCTCTTGCAATGCTCACAGCTTCCCTCATACTTTTCATACTTCCTTCCTGAGCTTCTGTATGCAGCTTTGTTTGCTTGCATTCCTTCAGCTTGATGAGCCATAGTGAGCTCACCCTTGCCTTCAAACAGGCCAAGA
The DNA here is from genome assembly GCF_020379485.1 of Brassica napus. Taxonomy (NCBI): domain Eukaryota; kingdom Viridiplantae; phylum Streptophyta; class Magnoliopsida; order Brassicales; family Brassicaceae; genus Brassica; species Brassica napus. The sequence continues at coordinate 20,518,817 of NC_063446.1, forward strand.
GATTCCTCTTCCTTCTGAAGTTGCGCGCATACTTCCTCCATGGATGGTAGGTTAGGCGATCTCAAGATGTGTTTGATGACATCCTTGTAGCAAGTATCCAATGTCATCAACAATCCAAACACTTGATCTTGTTCTCTTCTTTCCATAAGAGCTGCTTGATCAGTGGTGTTAGGTCTTAGACTTTCAAGTTCAGACCATAATGATCCAAACTTTCCCATGTGTTTAGTGAGCTCTCCTCCATCTTGCTTCATGGAGTTAATGGCTCTCTTCAGTTCAAACACACGGCTGATGTTGGAGACGTTTCCAAACGCCTTTAAGAGGGTCTCCCACAAGTGTTTGGGAGTCTCACAGTAGCTGTAAGCTTCAAGAAGAGGGACATCAAGAGATCCTTGCAGCACGAAGAGCACCATCAAGTCTTCTTGCACCCACTTCTTTGCTTCAGCTTTGGTGAGAGTCTTTTCCTCTTCACCTTCTTCAGATTTTTTGGCCACTGGCTTCGGACCATCATTAGTGATGTGGCTCCACAACCCTAGCCTTCCAACAGCAGTCTTCACCAATCGAGACCACAAGAGGTAGTTTGAACCACCTTTCAACGCAACTGGGACAGTAACTAGCTTGCTGAAGTTGTTTCCCTCCATCTTCTCTTGCTTGAACCAGAAATGACCAGAAAGCTTCAAACTTGCAACTCAGCTGAAGAACACACAGTACCAGACTTCAAGAACACACGAACTCAAAGCACATCACCACATGACTCAACTTTATCACACAGCTTCACGGAACACTCAAGGACACAAGAGCAAGAACACAAGAACACAAGAGCTAGAGAAAGAAAGAAATGAAACGAGGTTTCTCAATACCAAAGCCAACCTTGCTGTGATACCATATGATTTTAGAGAATAGAGTAGATATTGAGAGATTAAAGGTAGATTAGAGAAGATTAATGAGAGATTTGTAGAGAGATTAGGTAGTAATCATGTTTAAGAGTATTTAAGAATCATCATGAACAAGAGAAAGAGTCTAGAGAGATAATCTCAAACTTCTTAATTATTAATATGATCAGAGTTTACAATATATATGAGGAGGCAACACTAGGATAAGAGTTTCATAAAGATGCACTATTACAAGAGATAAGGTTTGCTTTAATTCAAATCATCCAATGAGCTTCTTCCTTGTGCATAAAGCTCCTTTTGCTTTATCCAGCTCTTCTCCAGCCTGTCACACACACCTCCTCTTCCCTTGCAACGGTCTGATGCCTTAGCAAAGGGAATATGACTTCTCTTCTTCATCCAAAGTTACCCGGGTAACTAGTATAACATATTATATTTACTTATAGTCAATTATCAAATATAACATATAAACAAAATATTATTAATATATATTCATTAGTTTTATCAAAATATATATATGCTTATTGTTGTGTTAAATTTTAAAAACATTCACATATATTTCAGAAAATATATTTATTTGTTTGATTATCATTTAACTATAAATTGTTTTATATCTAACTATATATTTTATAATAAAATATTATTTTCAGATAACAAAATATATCTAAGAATTATCTTATGTTTTAAAACATGTTTTTTTATTTTTGAAAATTTTATTATATTTATTTATAGTCAATTATCTAATATAATATATAAATATAATAGTATTAATAGAAAATCGTTTTTAATTATTATTAATTCTTATTATTAATTTTAATCACTTATTTAATCAGATATATTTTAAATTCGTTTTTATTTTCGACTAATTTATATAATTTGTTCATTAAGGGTATAAATGATTTATTATTAATTTTGAATCACTTTTTAATAAGATAGATTTGAAATTCGTTTTTATTTTTTTGACTAATTTATATAATTATTCATTAAGGGTATAAACGATATTAACCGTTCTAACTTTTAACGTGAGAGCTCCGTTGCAAAAATTTACTTCACAAATAATAGTATATATATATAGATAAGATACATCATAACTGAAAACTACTAGGTACGTACATATACGAGAGACCTTAGTGTATACTATTTTATTAACAAATATTTCATGTATATCTATGGTATATTTCATTATTTTGCATCATTCTAGATCTTTCTATAGTTTTCCATATATCACAATTGCGTTTTCTGATTTCATAACTGTAAATTGTTTTTATTAAGAGAAAGAGGAAAGTTAACTATCCATATATTTGCCTTTCGTTGTATAATTTATTGAAACTAGGTGTCTTGCCCGCATATGCGGACTTATTCGTTTTACAAATATTTAGTAGCTTATTTTTTATTAATTCAAAAACCAGCATAATAACTTATTATTTATGTTTTCAAAAAAATTAAATCAAACATATATATATATATATAGATACATCCTAACTGAAAACTACTAGGTACGTATATATACGAGAGACCTTAGTGTATACTATTTTATTAACAAATATTTCGTGTATATCTATGGTTTTTTTCATTATTTTGCATCATTCTAGATCTTTCTATAGTTTTCCATATATCACAATTGCGTTTTCTGATTTCATAAGTGTAAATTGTTTTTATTAAGAGAAAGAGGAAAGTTAGCTATCCATATATTTGCCTTTCGTTATATAATTTATTGAAACTAACTGTTTTGCCCGCATATGCGGGCTTAATCGTTTTACAAATATTTAGTAGCTTATTTTTTATTAATTCAAAAACCAGCATAATAACTTATTATTTATGTTTTCAAAAAAATTAAATCAAACATATATATATATATGACAAAGATCTAATTAAATATATATGTTTAATTAAAGTTTATTAAAGATAACATTGACTTTAACCACTGAATTTATTATAATTGTTTTATATTTTATTTTAGAATTTTATAATTGAAAATATGTTTTAAGCTAACAACACAATATATAAGAATTATCTTATTTTTTAAAAAGCTAAAATTATTAATAAAAATTCGTTTTGGATTATATAATTAATTATATATAAAATTTATTAAGGGTATTATAGATATTAACCGCTCTAACTTTCAACAGCTCCGTTGCTAAACCCGCCCCCCCCCCCCCCCCCCCCCCCCAACATACACACACACAAAAATACATACGGTTGCAGATTAACATTTTTCCCTTCTTTACTTGTGAAAAATTGAAAATAATAAACGATTAACCCTAGTAGTCTTTTTCTCGTCAACCTCTTCATATGTGTCTATTCAAAGATTTAAAATACACTGGAATGTTGCGAATTAGAGCTGGCATGCAGGCGGCGAATTCATTCATTTTGATCGGCAGAATTAAGGAGGTGACTATTTGTCAAATAGAGAAGAAATATAAATCTATAAGAGTGGCCACAAATAATCAGACTAAATATAAGAAGTCTGTATACACTGAGAAAAACAATTGTGAATTTGTGACAGAAGAGACGATCGAGGAAGCTGAGAACGATGTAAATGATTCTTGTTGTTCATTACAAATTGGTAACATGTTGCATACTTACATATATGCTCTGGTTTATGTCAAGATTTCCAATCTTATTTTCACGGTTAACTCTTAACCGGTTCTACTCTAAATTCGACTTCATAATAGGTTGTATTGTAACATTGTCGATTATTTGGATTACTTAGTCTTGATTTTATATGTAATGATAGTAATTTGGTCTGAATCTTTAGCATCTTGAATTTTTGTTGGTTTGGATTTAGGATTAGTGTGATAGTAGAATTGTTCACTCAGTGTCTGACTTTGAGTTGGTTTAGTGATATTTTCTTACTCTTTGATAACGAATCAAAGAAAACTCCATTCATTGCTTGACTCAGAAGCATCTATCAGAATCTAAAGAGTAGCCTCTGAGTTGTTCTATTACAGTAGTAAAAATATACAAAATAAGATAGTTTAGAGAATTAAGAGCAAAGGCCTCAATGCCTCGTACGATAGAAGTAATTGAGGGAGAAGGCGATAAGCAGAGATGGGCATTTGCTTGTTTTGTTTTGTTTTTTCATTATACCGAAATTAGGAAACATTTAACTTAAAGACATTGCAAAACAAGATACTGATCTTACTTAAATAATAGAGGCAATATGGATCTACCTCTTTGATATCTTAAAGAAAACAAACAACAACTCAGCAGAGAAGTAGAACTTATTTAATAATTGAGATAATATTGTTCTACATCGTTGAAGATTTGATAGACTAGAGGAAGATCATAATCAAGCCTACGACGGCGGAGACAACATTAGCAACAAGGCTAATGAACCTGAAAACATTCATCCACCACATTCTTTCTTCTTTTTCTTCTTGAACCTGTCGTTAATAAGTTTTTAGAATGATATAACAGAAAGGAAGTATCGAGGGGACTATTTATAGAGGCTAAACTCTGAGTTAACTAGCAATGGGACGGGCTGTTGAGATTCCCAGTTTCTCGTGAATCTGAAAATTCATTTAATGATATAGGTGTAAAACTATAAAGAGAGAGAGAGCGTCAATGAACCTAAACCACAATAATAAGTAAATTCTTACATCGTAACTTGTTTAGTTTCGAATATGGAACGTTTCGAACAAAAAAAAAAAAGAATATGGAAACGTTTCCAATGTAAAAGCACGACGAAGAGTTCATAATTTTTTTCTTTTTCCAGTATAGGCGTCATATGAGCGCAAATTATTTTTATCTTATATATTAAAACAGAAGTCACAGCCTTGATTACAACCTTGATTCATGTGTGATTTTTTTAAAAATGGATCTAATGGACATATTCATAGAAAGTCATGCTACATTTAATATCTAATATTATCATTTAAATTTTGGACATACCAGAAATTTTTATTGGGTTATCAATAATTAGATTTAAACAATAGATGATCCATTGGATTTATAGATAGTATAAATTAAATAGATATAATTTAATGTTGTAATACTATACCTCCATATGCTAAATATTTAAATATTTGTCGATGTTAACTTTTAAAATTATAATTTTTTTTTTAAATAACAAAAATCATATTATCTAACAATGATTAATCTTTAATACCTTAAACCAATGAAATAAATTTTAAACTATATAGTTTATTTTAAAAATTAAACAAAAACTAAATGTTTAATTATTTACTCGATAATATAAATCTATGAAGCGAAAAGTTTAATTTTTTAAGAACTTTCTAAATTTGTGAAATGTTACAATATTTTTGAATACGACAATAAACTAATATTTTACTAATCTTTATATATATACTTACGATTTTAATAATGAAATAATAATCCGAAAATATATATATAGAAAAAGATACAAATACATGTGAAACTTTGAAACAATCTATTCAATGAAAAAATAACCGTAAACTTATTATGTTTTAAAAATTGATAAACACATCTTATATATTAAATTAGAAGTCATGACTTCTTTCATGTGTGATTTTTTTTAATTTGGAGCATCACTTAGAAATCTTATTAAATGTATTTTATTAAGACTAATAATACATAGAATCTTTAAAATATTTTAATCATAATATCTTTTGATATCTTTTCATTTTAAATAGAAATATATTTATTTTAAAATTCTAACAAATCTGTTTTAAAAGATTTTTAATAGGTCTTCATTTTCGAAATTATATTTAAATATTTTCACTAATTTTGAAATTCGTTTGAAATATTATTATACATTAATAAATTCAGTAATCGTTTATAAAATAAAAAGTAAAAAAATTCTGTAATATTTTATATATTATATAATCGTAATCAATCACATTAAAAGAAAATTATTATATTGAGCTAAATATAATAAAATTGTATTAAATTTATAAATTTTATTTTCGTAAGTATAAAATATTTATGTTCAAAAATAAAATATAATACGTTGGTAAGATGGGTTAACATTAGCAAATTGTATAATACATGTATAAAAATTAACATGTATTTCTTTAAAGCTTATAATATAAAATCTTTGTAACTACTTTAATCATAATATATTTTCATTTTAAATATAATATATATTTATATATTATATTTTAAAAGTTCTAATAAATCTGTGTAAAAATATTTTAACAATAATTTAATGTATTTATAAAATAAAAAATAAATAAATTAAATTCTATTTTATCTACCTTATAGTCATGATCATGTTAAAATACAATTATTATACTTAAATAAATATGATAAAAGTATATTCAATTGATAAATTTATAAATTTTATTTTCATAAATATAAATTATTTATTTTAAAAATATAATATGATGATAGAAAGGTTTAAAATTAGCAAACCATATAATACATGTCTAAAAATTAACATATCTTAGACTTTTGTATATACAATAATATATTATATAAAATGAATAAGCATAAAAAATATTAGTAAAAAGAAATACAGCTTTGAAATACGAGTCAGAATTTAGCATAAATTAAATACAAAATAATTTTCAAATATATTTTCTCATGAATATATTAATTTATAATAAGAAGTGAAAATACATACGGTTTTAAACAATTGATTAATTATAACATGTAAATTATAAAATTATTGTATTTGAAATAGTTTAAGTATATGATTAACGTTAAAAATATATACCACCAATGTTTTAAACACAATAATTTATGTATAGAAAAGTGAAAACAAACATCCGCGCGGTTGCCGGATCAAAATCTAGTGTTAAATTAAAACCCAAACTAGAAAATAATCTACATGTTTAATATATCCGCAAAATTTATCAATGTGAGATATTATGCTTCATAGACCCAAAAAAAAATAGAGATAATCGTTAGAACAACAAACAACTAAAAGGAAAAAACGGAAAACGACGACGTAAGAACCCCGACACACAACTTCAAAATAAAGAAAACGGCGTCGTCCCAGTAACCATCGTCTCAAGTGGTGTTCAAAGAGAACACTTATCTAATTATCCATTCGTCTCCGGCGCAGGAAAAGCCACAGAGAGAGACGACATAGACAATGATGAGCTCTCATCAATTTCGTTCAGACCCATTTGTGGTGTCACCCTGTTGCCTTCATATTTGTCCCAAAGTCTCCCCAAATCATCCCTTTCCCAGTCTCCCATTCCAACGGCGTCGCTCTCATCACGCCAGAGTCAGGAGCTCGGCGAAGAAGAAGACTCAGTGTAACCTCAAAAACGAAACTCCGGCGACGGAAACGGCGAAAAGGGTCTATCCGTTTCACGAAATTGAGCCCAAGTGGCAACGTTACTGGGAAGACAACCGTACTTTCCGGACACCAGACGATGTCGACACTTCCAAACCCAAGTTCTACGTCCTCGACATGTTTCCTTATCCAAGGTATATTCTTTCTATCACTAGTGATCTATAAAGTTCACAACTTTTGACTGAGTGAGAGGCTAATTCAGCTTAAAGGTATGAGCTTTGTGGTTAAACATGAGGTTTTTGTTTGTGGGTTCTTGTTTTCAGTGGAGCAGGGTTACACGTGGGGCATCCACTGGGCTACACAGCAACTGATATTCTAGCGAGGCTTAGGCGTATGCAAGGTTACAATGTTTTGCATCCTATGGGTTGGGATGCTTTTGGTTTGCCTGCTGAACAATATGCTATTGAGGTCCCTTTTCTAGATTACTATCCTTCTCCATTTCATTGTGGATAAGCCTTTTTAAGTCCTTACCGAACATATGTAATTGATATTGCAGACAGGAACCCATCCGAAAACTACAACATTGAAGAACATTGACCGCTTTCGTTTGCAGGTGGGTGCATTGCTTTCAACTTAACACTAACCTAGAAAACTCAGTATTTTGATATTAGTTGGTTTGGTTGAATATTAAGCTTGTATGCTTACTTATATCCAAGAAGGTCTTTATTAGTGTTTAGATGGCTGTTTGCCCCGTTGAGATTTTAGGTGTTGTAGGCGATTTAGTAAAAAAATTTGATTTTTTAAAAAAAATTCTACAAATTTGGGGGCTTAAATTTATGTAATTTTCTTCAAAAAATTTAGGGGCTTGAAGCGAATGTTTCATTTTGCTTTATCCAGTACCGGCCCTGCTATTTGCGTAGGTTTATAATGATAGTAAGATCCGTAGACCACTTGTTTCCTAATTGTGTTTCCATTTGTTTTGGTTGCAGCTCAAATCGCTGGGATTTTCATATGACTGGGAACGTGAACTTTCTACAACAGAGCCAGACTATTATAAATGGACACAGTGGATCTTTCTTCAGCTTTATAAGAGAGGTTTGGCATATCAGGTCAAGAAAGTCATCCTCAAGTTCACAATTTTTTAAAATTGTGCAAATGTTTATAGAAAAGTTATTGAAAGAGCTGTAATAACTTCAGGCTGAAGTACCTGTAAATTGGTGCCCGGCTCTTGGAACTGTTTTGGCCAATGAGGAAGTGGTGGATGGGGTTAGTGAGCGTGGCGGCCACCCGGTTATAAGAAAGGTAATAAATACCCTTTACTGTTCTGGGAGTACTATTACAGTGACATTGTTCTTTTCCTCTGTTTTGAAACTTCTCATGGATTTTACAGTGACATTGTTTATTACCAAGCAGCCCATGAGGCAATGGATGCTGAAGATCACTGCCTACGCTGATCGTCTTCTGGAGGATCTGGACGAGCTTGAGTGGCCTGAAAGTATAAAGGAAATGCAGAGAAACTGGATAGGAAGATCGGAAGGAGCTGAGCTGGATTTTACAGTTCTTGATGGTGAAGGCCAAGAAACTGACAAAGGGATTACAGTTTACACCACCAGACCAGATACCCTTTTTGGAGCAACGTATGATTCAAACTTTATGATTCAAAATCCAAATTGTGATTCTTGCTTGGCTTTATATGTTCCCTTCTTCGTTTTTGCAGTTACATGGTTGTGGCACCGGAGCATCATTTATTGTCTTACTTTGTAACACCAGAACAGAAACAACAAGTAAGTTTTATTACTTCTTCTCTTTCCATTACATGAGTCCTACATTGAGTCCTTGCTTATGGTTGCAGGTTGAGGAATACAAAGATTTTGCATCAAGGAAAAGTGATCTTGAGAGAACAGAACTTCAGAAGGAAAAGACAGGCGTGTTCACTGGATGTTACTCGAAAAATCCAGCTAATGGGGAGGCTATTCCCATTTGGGTAGCTGATTATGTTCTAGCAAGGTAACTTCAGCTTTTAACATTTTACATTTGCTTTTGAATTGCATTTGTGTGTGAGACAGAGAACTTTGTTATATGTGGCAGCTATGGAACCGGAGCAATCATGGCTGTGCCAGCTCATGATACCCGTGATAACGAGTTTGCGTTGAAGTATAACATTCCCATCAAGTGGGTGGTGAGGAACGAGGCAAGTTCAAGTGATGAGGTTTATCCAGGAGTGGGGATAATTGAAAACTCATCAAGTGTGGAAACAGGACTTGACATTAATCAACTATCTAGCAAAGAAGCTGCTTTGAAAGTTATTGAATGGGCTGCGAGAACCGGCAATGGAAAGAAAAAGGTTTCATCCTCATGTCTTCTCTTACTATGTAAAACTTTAGCTCTTTTGTTTCTTACTTTTAAAGGTTTTTCTTATTGGCAGGTAAACTACAAGTTGAGGGATTGGCTATTTGCAAGGCAGCGTTACTGGGGAGAACCTATACCTATCTTAATTTTGGATGAGTCTGGTGAAACTATTGCGGTTTCTGAATCTGAACTGCCACTCACTTTACCTGAGTTGAATGATTTCACTCCCACTGGAACAGGGGAACCACCACTGTCAAAAGCAGTTTCATGGGTATGCTTTGCTTTTTGGATATTTAAAGATGGAGATGGACATTTTGTTTATGATTGATGATTTTGCAGGTGAACACTGTAGATCCTGCAACAGGGAAGCCTGCCAAAAGAGAAACAAGCACTATGCCACAATGGGCTGGCTCTTGCTGGTAAATATCTATTTATAAGCTATACTCTTTACAATGTTACTGGTGTGTTGAGGATGTTGAGTTATGTAGTGAGAAACTAAACAAAAGCTGTGTGATTTTCTGCTATATTGTATTCATGATAGTCTTTTTTTAATCTCCAGGTACTATCTGAGATTCATGGACCCAAAAAACCCTGAAGCATTAGTTGACAAGGAAAAAGAAAAGTGAGAACCATTTAAGTAAAGCTTTGTTACTTTTGGGAAGATTCTTCTTATGAGTGTTGTTATTCATGTGGCAGATACTGGAGCCCAGTAGATGTATACGTCGGTGGTGCTGAACATGCAGTTTTACACTTACTATACTCTAGGTTTTGGCACAAGGTATGTGTCTTTTGAAAAAAAAAAACTCTCTTTCTTCTAGCTTTCTATTGCTCAACACTGCAAATCCTGTTTACTGCATCATCGCAGGTACTTTATGACATTGGTGTTGTGTCGACGAAAGAGCCCTTCAAGTGTGTTATAAACCAAGGAATCATCCTTGGGGAGGTCCAGTATACAGCTTGGAAAGACCAAGAAGGAAGCTATGTATCTGCAGATACTGAAGAACGGTTAAATGAGTATCAACAAGTGACAATCCCTGACGATAAAGTATGAATCTTCTTCTTCTCTTCTCATTCAGTAACTAAAACTGGTTTTGACTCTCAGGAGTTGTATTATGATCTTTAATGGTATATATAGGTTATGAAGTCTGGAGATCATTTTGTTCTGAAAGAAGACCCTAGCATTCGTTTGATTCCACGTGCTTATAAAATGAGCAAAAGCAGAGGAAATGTAGTGAATCCTGATGATGTTGTGTCAGAGTATGGTGCAGATTCTCTACGTTTGTATGAAATGTTCATGGGACCTTTTAGGTAAAACTTCACATCCCACATGTTGTATTATAACGTTTTCTCTTGCGTTTACATTTGCTGCATTTGCTTCTACTAGGGATTCAAAGACTTGGAACACAAGTGGGATCGAAGGCGTGCACCGTTTCTTGGCAAGAACATGGAGACTAGTCATCGGTTCGCCTCAACCTGACGGGTCTTTCAAAGATGGCACTGTAGTGACTGATAATGAACCGACTCTTGAACAACTCCGTTCTCTCCATAAGTGCATAGCTAAGGTGACAGAGGAAATTGAGAGTACAAGATTCAACACTGGCATTTCAGGGATGATGGAGTTTGTTAATGCAGCTTATAAGGTTTGGTCTCAAGAACTCTTATACAAGTCAGTTTCAAGCACTGACCCTTACTCTTGTTTCTTCTCATGTTAAACAGTGGAATAATCAACCTAGAGGAATCATTGAGCCTTTTGTTCTTTTGCTCTCACCTTATGCGCCACACATGGCTGAAGAGCTTTGGTCACGGTTAGGCCATTCGAGTTCTCTGGCCTATGAAAGCTTCCCTAAGGTACACAACCAACATATAAACACAATAGTGGAAAGTGTTTAACAGTACTGAGCATGGTCTTTATGCAGGCAAATCCGGATTACTTGAAGGACACAACTATTGTTCTTCCGGTTCAGATAAACGGGAAGACTAGAGGCACCGTAGAGGTTGAAGAAGGGTGTTCTGAAGATGATGCTTTTGCTCTAGCTTCACAAGACAAGAAACTTGAGAAGTATCTAGATGGACAATCGATCAAGAAGAGAATCTATGTACCTGGGAAGATCCTCAACGTTATCCTAGACAAGACTAATGTCAAGGTCACTACAAAGTAGACAAACATTTCACCTTGTCTTAACTCAAAATCTATATTGAATAGTTTCAGATATGTTGGAAACAATAAAATATTTGACTGATTCTTTAGAGATTATCAGAGGAAACAACAACGTTGGTTACTTCTTTCCATCCATTTTGCCGAGCTCGAAGCTCCCACATGTAAGACAGTCTTCTCTGTTCGTCTAGAGTCGCCTCTGATTTCTCTCTTGCTAGCTCACACGTCTCCATCCCCATACTGCACTTATCAGCTTCTTTCTGATACTGAGACGCTGCTTTCTTAGCATCTAGCAGCAACCTGTCTGCACGCCATTCGTCTTCTTGAGCTTGTGCTTCTCTTAGCTTCAGCTCTTCAGCTACCATCTCTGTGAAACTACTCTCGCTCTCTTCACTCCCTTCCTCACGTCTCATACAATCTTGACAATGAAACAAGAACCAACATATGAAGTCTGCCAAGTTTTAGCGTTCTTACTTACTATAAAAGGTATTGCTATGAAATAATAACACTCACCCAAGAAGCTATGATTGCTCAATCCTGCAGAAGAAACAATGTGAATCACACACATCAATAATTGAATTTTATCACTTGCAAAAGAAGAAAGAACGATGATTACCGTCAGGGATGGAGAGGAGAGGCTGAGAAGAACAGTCACATACACAAGGAGGACAAGAGGAATGTAGAGAGTCTTCAATGGTCTCGTTGAGATGCCAATGCAAAGACGGTACTGCAATGTAAGCAAGGATGCAGAGTCCCATTACCCCTGACCACCTTGGCCGTCTTCTTCTGCCTTCTGATCATCTCTCTCTCTGCAAATAAAAGCTTTTTATGAATCTGAGGAGATTCTCCAGTAACTGATCTCCTTGAAATCTCACACAAGTATTTGATCCTTCCTAACTTCTTGTATTGTTGGTTCCTATTTTTAGCCATTATAAATGATGTATTTTACTAAAACGTATATATGTATCAAAGTGAATGATAAACCATGACAGTTTTAACTTGTGTATAGTTACATTATTTGATCTGCTTCATTTCCTTGCTAAGAAATTTCAACACATAATGTGAAGTATGATTTACGAAGAACGTTATGGTTCTCCCAGTTCAACCAGTACAAACAAGTTTTTGTAGAATAATCAGTTATCTTAAATATAGATAACAAACTGAATAGCATAGTTATTTCTGACAGCATTTTGGTAGAGTTATAGTCAAGGGATTAATAAATCACTAATATATGTAGCATAGGAACAACTGAACAAGCATAACAAGAGCAGACACTAGACGAAACCTTCTTGTTGTTAAATGATATCATGTTCAACTTTTTTTTATCTCTATACTATTAAAATCGTTTCTCTCGTGGCTTCTTGTGTTGAAGCGATTTTATGGTTGGTACTTGAACGTGTTTTGGTACTTGAACGTGTTTCACTGGTGAAACTATTTTAGGAGGTCATCTTCGAACTTAAATAATTAGGCTTGCATCACTTTCTCACTCATCTCTGTTTCCGGCTCCGTTCTGCTTCTCCATTCTTCAAGTGTATCGTTTATTTCTCTATGTTCCTAATCAACTTTGCCTGCCTCCTTTTGTCTAGTTGATGTTTTAGTGTATGTACTAAACCGAGACTCCAGATGGTGTATATCACTTTGCTGGCGCGTTTGGCTCCAGAAAGATTGCAAACCTTTGCTGGCTTTGTGTAATACTTTGTTCAAGTTGATATTAATCTACTAGATGACAAAAAAAAAAATTTCTAATGAAAGATATAGCCCACGAATGGATTTTCTCTTGAAATCTTAGAGCATAACCTCGTATCTTTGTGGTACGCACTTTTAGTATTGAGGTTTCTTCAAACAGGATCCCTCTCCCCCTGATTGTTAGTTGACAAGTTTTCTTTAATTGTGTAGATACACAAAACAAAACAAAAAGTGGGAGTAAAAGGAACTAGTACTATTAGAAAATTAGTGGATATTAGTTTGGAGCTCAATCTGAAATTTACTGGTTATAAGAAAAAAGAATGAGTGTAAAAGTGAAAACTAACGGTTTCTTTTCCTGTTTGGCAAAAGGATATTATGTTTTTTTCAAGAATTATGTAGAGATCGAATTTAAGCTGAAAAAGGGGAATTATGTAGGGACAAATTATTCGTCTCTTGAGGCTAAGAAGTCAAAGAGTGGCCGGGTCGCATGGTGTGATAGTCAACAGGTTTGCCGGTAATCATAGGTTTATTTATAGAAAAATTAGTGGGACCATAACCGGTCACCGGTCAGATCTGCACATGTGACACTGAGGTTTCCCATTCTGGTCTCAACCATTGTCTATTTTCAATTAAAGGGTATTAAATTTTACGTGTTGAAAATATTAAATCTACGGAGGAAAAAACAGGATATTGATGAAAGTCGTGAAATATTAATTAGCATAGTAATTATAGTTAGGCCTTATAGTTAGGGTATTGTAAGAAGAGTTTGTGAATTGTGATCACACTAATATAATTGAAATATTTTGGCTATATTTTTTTTATTAATTAGGGGATATGAATAAGTTAAATACAATGAATCGAGTCTTAACAAAATTCAACAAATTTTCGTACATGTTTAGGATTATGTGATTTATTTAATATGCTTTAAATAGAAATAAAGCTATTAATTATTTATTTATTTATTTTTAATTATTTCAATCACTTGGGAAGCGCCGATTGAATTGCAACCGGTGGGATTCATATCTATTTTCTGATCTATTAATTCCGTGAACGAGTCAAAAGTCTTTCTAAAGAAAAAGGAAAATAAATTTAAAGAATATTTACTAATCTAGTCAAAAAAAATAAATAGTGAAAGCTATATTTCATCTATAATAAGAGTTGGTTGAAAAACCTCCTTACCTAAAAATAGTTTTTTTCTTCTCTGAAGCCAAATATATTGACTTGATCAAAAAAGGATTCAATGTTTTACTAATTAGGACAAATGCTTTGAATAAATTTCGTAGACTCGAGTTCTTTTTTTAGAAAAAAAAATGTTACTTAGGTGAGATTTTTCAGTAGAGTAGACTGGTATTTATACCTTTTTAATATAGTTCACATATAACAAAATCCTTAAAAATTCCATGTAATAATTCTTTTCAGAAAAAATCCATATAATAATATGATGATTTACCATCTTTTAAAATACATAACATAAATCTCCAATAAATTTGAGATTTGTCTAGTTGTTAAGTCATTTCACTCTTTTTTTTTTTTTCATTTTCTATGTTTATTTACTGTGGTGTCTTATAGATTTTCAAAAAAACCAATTAACAAGATGTAAACTGATGAATATCCTTCATATCTTATTTTAATTTAGATAATGCACTATACATCGAAATAATGGCTCTTCTAGTCTACCTGTAGCTACAATTGAATCTTACTCTAATTGATAATACTATATCCTAATGGAACCAGATTGTTTAAACTCCAATTTTGGTATCATATTAGATTTCGAAAGTTTCTAACCAAGACAAATCAACAATGAGTGAACTAAAGCATATAATTTTTGTATATTACTTTATGTTCCATCTCATTTCAGATATAGAATTCTTAACAATTTTCCAATCCTAACTTATTATCCATTTAAGGGTTGGAAACAAACTTGTACATATTTCCTACTAAAACAACTCAATTTTAAGAACATAAAATAGCAACAATTGGCAACAAAGTATAAAAACCTCTAAAACTCTTTAATGTTATATTAATCTATATAGATAGATGTACAAATATACTCTTGTATATGATTTGTATACTTTAATAAACCATAGTCCCTCCTGCAAGCAACAACAAAGTTTTTTCTCTTTGCGAACTGTTTGATCCAATAAACAGCAATGTATTATTTGTCTGTAATATAAAACAAAATGGTTGGGGCGCATGATATGCTTGTTATTGATTTGGGTCAATGGCTAGATGGTAGACAAATGACGTCGACACTGACGAAAATGAACTAAAACAAATCTCCGAATATATCTTCTCAATCAGAATCAAAATTATAAGAAATATAGACAAACAACAATAGTCTTAAGCTGGTAATATTATTATTAAAAAAACGAAAACGTTAGAGATATTCGTAGAAAAAAATGACAATATCTGAGTCCACGTAAATACCCGTTTTGTAGCCGAAGCATCTGGTTCGGTAAGAAGGTCTCGTTCTCTTTATTCGTTTCTAACCACATACTCAAGTATCTCTTTTTCTCTCTCTGTTAAGATATCTTCTTCTTCCATTCTCTATATATGGAGGATTAGATATGGCACACACAGAGAGTGGAATAGATACGTACTTTTCTTGTCCTTCAAGTAACATATCTCTTTTGTTTACTAGGGAATCATCCGTACTTATACTCTAAACCAAAACACAATCTAAGTTTTAAGTTAGGGTATCAATAGAGAGAGATGTTTCGTTTTCCGGTGAGTCTTGGAGGTCCACATGATAATCCAAAGCAGCCACAGTCGTCGGATGAACAGCCTCATCGGGCCATGATGAATGAGGTTGACTTTTTCAGGTCGGAGAAGAGAGATGATGAGAATATCATCACCGACGAAACTAATAGGGTTCATGTCAAAAGGGAGAACTCACGTGTTGTTGATGATGATGACCGTTCAACGGGTATCAATGTAAGTAGTTAAATTTATATTAATCTTGATTATTTTTCTTACCGTCTCATCACATTTTTTGTCAATTTAGTAATTAAAATTTATAAACAAGAATTTCGTTATAGATCTGAAAATTCATATATTTATTGTAAATAGACTGGACTTAATCTTCTCACTGCGCATACGGGAAGCGACGAGTCAATGGTGGATGATGGGTTGTCTGTGGACATGGAGGAGAAACGTTCAAAGATTGAGGTACACTTATTAAATTAGTACCTCATTTTTGATTAAAAAAATAAAAGAGTATTATTTTATAGATTTGTCAATCTATTTTGTTTTTTAGTTATAGATATTTTAGACAAGTTTACTTAGTTCAATGTTTTACTATGTAGAGTTTCTTAATAGACATATTGAATTAGTCTGATAATTGTTGTTTAATAAAATGAAGAATGTCCAACTTCGAGAAGAGCTTAAGAAGGCAGCTGAAGAGATTCAAAGACTAAAGGAAATGCTAAGTCAAACAACCAACAACTTTAACTCCTTGCAGATGCAACTTGTTGCTGTCATGAGGCAACAAGAAGATCATCATCATCTGGTGACTAATTCTATAGTATATATCTTAATCTTTTTATTTAACCAACACTTTAAAAAAATATATACATATGATCAAGCTCGTCCCAAATTTATTTAGGTAAGGTTTTAAACTCTTGTTTTCATCAGGCAATGACCGGGAGCAAAGACATTGCCAATAAACGACATGAAGGGTCTGAAATGGTTCCAAGACAGTTCATGGAGTTAGGACTGCCGACTGCTGAAGTATCGTCCGAGGAAAGGACGACGGTTCGGTCACGATCTCCACCGTCACTCCTAGAGAACTCTAGCTCACGTCAGCGCGGAAAGAGATTACTTGAGAGAGAAGAAAGCCCCGAGACCCAATCAAACGGCTGGGGAAACCCTAACAAAGTATCCAAACACAATCCTTCCTCAAGCAATGACAATGTAAGTGCGATCGATCAGTCGACCGCTGAAGCCACCATGCGTAAAGCACGTGTCTCGGTCCGTGCTCGGTCGGAAGCTCCGACGGTAACAATAGCCTTAATCTCTAGTTTTTAAAGATTTAATGTTTTGAAGGTCCATCTATTAACCTAAATGTTTTACAGTTAAGCGATGGATGTCACTGGAGAAAGTACGGACAGAAAATGGCAAAAGGAAACCCGTGCCCTCGAGCTTATTTCCGCTGCACGATGGCCGTTGGATGCCCCGTTCGCAAGCAAGTACGTTTATTAGACCAATGCTTTCTAGATTAATACAATTTTTATAAAAACAAATACCATAGAAAAAACTGTAAAACTACCAATAAGCCATAATTAAGCCACTATGACTTTGATTGGTGACATGAGTTATACTTAATTAAATTTGAGTTATAAGTGTAACTCAAAAATGTTATTACTCATGAATTAGTTTTACTTTCTTGAGTTTTTGCATAAAATCTTACATGCTATATCAGAAATACCAGAGCTAAGGTTGTACATCTCATGATTCTCATCGCAACATTGATTATATATATAAAACATTTGAAACATCTTGTCTATTATAGCCTTCAGGGTTCAATCAAATGTATCAAATATGTTGATTAACAAATTAATGACCCAACAGGTGCAACGTTGCGCAGAAGAGAGATCCATTCTCATAACAACCTACGAAGGAAACCATAACCATCCATTACCACCGGCAGCTATGTACATGGCTTCAACCACAACCGCAGCCGCAAGCATGCTCCTATCAGGTTCCACAATGTCGAGCCAGGACGGTTTAATGAACCCAACAAATCTCTTCGCTCGAACCATGTTGCCTTGTTCCTCAAGCATGGCCACGATCTCAGCCTCTGCGCCATTCCCAACCATTACACTAGACCTCACAGAATCAGCATCCAACGTTAACAATCAAACTAATAACAATCCGTTGATGCAGTTCCCACAACGGTCTGGTTTCACGGAGTTGAACCAATCAGGGTTGCCTCAAATGATGGGTCAGGCTTTGTATTATAACCAACAACAGTCCAAGTTCTCTGGTTTACAGATACCGACTCAGTCGCTGAACGCGGGCGAAAGCGTCAGCGCTGCTACTGCTGCTATCGCAGCTAATCCGAACTTTGCAGCGGCTCTAGCCGCAGCCCTCACGTCTATTATCAACGGTCCGAATAATCACAAGAACGGGGACAGTAACAATGGTAATAATAATGTTAGGACAAGCAGTGTTGAGAGGCAATAACATTTTTATATGTTTTAAGGGTTTTTATTGGCCGGTTTTGAGTTATTTGGTCTTTTTTTTACGTTTTGGATTGTAGTTACCGGTTTTTAGGCCTTCCCCGAACAACAAGAGTCATGAGAGCAATTTTTTTTCGTTGCTCGTGTATGATTGGCAATTTTGTTCAGGAATATAAGTGCCTTTTCAATAAAAAATATAACTGCCTTTTCAATAAAAAAATAATCTATACTATTAAATTATAAATCAGTATTATTACATAATAATGTTTTCAAAGTAAATTTTGTTACAAAAATACAAAATTTATAAACTTTAGAGTAATATTATTACTAGGATAAGACATGCGCCTTGTGCTGAATAAATTTATATAAAAATTATTTTAAAAATATTATACGAAAAAATAAATTTATATTCTTGATTGAATTAATATTTTGGTCTTTAAAAATTTTGTTTTAACTTTTTGTTAATTACAGAATTTGTTTACTAGTGAGCTGATCCCATTTTTTTAAAAAAAAAATTAGGTCAAAAAATCACTTACCGCATAAGAATCTAACTTTTAGGTCGAAAAATCCCGGGTTTATTTGATTACAATGAAACTATGTCAGCTCGGTTTTATATCATGATTTAGTAATTTAAAAATTAATTATGGTTATGAGAAGTTTACGTTCACGTGCCAATCCTATCTATCTTCAATATTTTTTTTTTCATTTGGGTTATTGTTCGATATAAATATTGATTTTAAAGTTTATTCTCATTTCGTTTGTTTGTTTTGACCTGAGATTTAGAAAATGCTTATGATTTAAAATAATTAAAAAGATACATACTTAGGTTAAGATCTGCATCTTTTGCAGAATAAATACTTTATATTTATTATTTATTTTATGCTTTTCTGCATATTATAAAATAATAAAATAATAAGTATATATATTAAATAACTAAGAAATCAGTTACTATTATGTAATAAATTGGCGTGTGCATATAAATCAAACTATCACTCTTGTTTATTCACAATCATTTTAGGGTAAATAAATAAAAATAATCAATTTTATCAATTGTATATGATATATAATTAAATTTAAATGATATTAACATATACATATATATATAGTAAAATTTTAATATGGATTTTTATTAAATGAAGTTTCTACTCATATGGTTTTATGATTATTTGCATATTTGTGTAACAAAAGTTTACACCAACGATTTTTTTTAATGTGAGATAATTTCAATAATTTATAATCATTTAAAAACAATGAAAATTTCAAAATTAAAATATTAACTTTTCAATATATGTTCAATGCAAATATCAAAATATAAGTATACATTTTCATACGATTTATAGTTTAATTTAAACGATATGAAATATATATATATATATATATTAACATAAAACCCTATTAAAATAAAATTATTTCTTCATACGGTCTTATGATCATTGTATCTTAATATAGAAAAAAATGAAACCTTGATCATAAAAGTTTATGTGAGTCTTTTAGCAGTTTTAGTAATTTATACTCGTTTTGAAAAATTCAAAATACAACATATACAAAAGAAATCTAGATTTTTATTATATGATTAATGTAATTATGTAATTGATTTTAATAATAAAGAAATAAACAAAAATGATAAAAAGTATACAAATTGTTATCAAATCTTTGTTGTTTAAAATCATTAATTTCTATATATATTTTAATCACATTAGGTAATTTCATATGTTTTATTTAAGGAAAGCATGTGAAACAAAAAAATTGATATATTAAAATATTATTTTGCTAGATAGTATAATTTTTAGACTATAGTTTATATAAGGTGATCTAGAATTCTTTAAAATATGATTTAGAAGGCATACACAAGTGCCACATAGGATGAGTTTTTTTAAAATTTTTACAAAATTCAGGTTATAATTTTTTAAAAGATCATCAATTAATATATAGGAGATACGCCAAATAAATATTATTATTAAATTATATAGTATATAAAACCAAATTATATTAATGTATTGATATATTTTATTGCATAACCTAAAATATTTTAGTATTAAAGAAAATCCGTACGGTCGTGCGGGTTAAGATGTAGTTCTTATAAATTAAAGTGGATCAACCATGGAAGGGCTATGGTTCAGACTTGTAACTTGAGGGCATAGCGTAAACTTGTATTCTATTATACACACATGAACTTGGTCGTCCGTAGATGCTCAGTGGTAAATCCAAATATCTGTGAACCTTGATAGTTTATCTTTCGGTTTAAGATGAATCTGGTTATGTAGAGAAGACTCGGCGTCACATTTGATGATAAAGTTAGATATACTAAATATTTTGGATTAAATCAATTAGCTAGTAGTCACACATCTTATAAAGGGCGTGTATTTGCGCACGTACTTTTTATTAGGCTTGTTACTATCGCTTTTTGTTTCGCTAATAAGGCAATGGACTTCTTATAGTAGGCTCAAGAAGCGATGTACATTGTACAGGGGTGAATGAAACTAAGGGAACCTAAGGGGTTAAGTGGTAAAATATGGAAAGTTGAAGCTTTAACGAAACGATGTTTTCGTTTTTAGGTGCCACGCAGCGTCAACAACGTGAATGCGGGTTGCTTGTGCCAAAAATCAAAGCAACCTTAAAAAAAAAATCAAAGCAACCTTATATTTTCCATGCAAAAAATCTATCTATTTATTTTTTTCCAAAAAACTCTTTTTAACCTTTTCACATTGTTCTTTTGAAAATTCGATAGCTTAATACACACACACACATATATATACAATACTTTGAATAATTCATTCCTTGTTGTATGTATAGTGGCGTCCCTAGCCTACGCGAAGGTTTAATCTATATTATTAAAACGAAATTAGTTTTTTAAACTAACCCTTCCTTCATCCTAATAATTACATCTTGTATCTTGTATGATCACTGACTTGATAATTATTACTTAATTAACTATAAATCATTTATTTTGTTAGATTATTCTCTAACGGAACTTACCATTATTCTCTTATCGAAATATTTTCTAATCAATTTTTACAAATCATTTATTACTTAAATAACTATAAATCATTTTTATATTATTCTTTAACCAAACTTACCATTATTCTCTAACCGGAATATTTTCTAATAATTTTTTACAGACATGTTTATTTAAAATGTGACATAAAAACTTTAAATATTATATATTCATGTATATTATTATTCTATTTCAAATATAAACGGTAAATTATAATGTTTTATTAAAACATATAATTTTTTAATATTTTTAAATAATATTATGATTAATATTATTCACACATATATATTTGAATTATAAGAATACAATAATTAAATTTTTATTTAATATTTTCCTCAAAAAATAAACGGAGAAAAAATTGATTTAACTTATAAAAAACTTAGAGATAAATCTATATTTTATTAAAATATAAGTGAATTTTAGTGACATAATATATTTTATTTTAGAAAGATAGATTTATTAATATACATAAACATACTAATTGGTGTTTTATTTTATAAATAAGAACATCAAAAATGGTTAATTTAATTAAAACTTTGTAATTGATGAATATGTTATGTAACATATTATTTTGATTGGTTTATTATCCAATCCCAATATGAGCAACCAACAAATTACCGACAATTAAAAACCATCATCTATTATAAGTTTTATATAATACAAATCAAAAATAAAGACTGTTATGGACGCATGTCTATGCAACCATTACGTTCTTGTACTGTAAAAAATTCTATATGTTTATTTCAATTAAAATAAACACCATGCGGAATGTTTTCACTTGATTTATATTGTTAATATATTTTTAATACATTACTTTTGTCTAGATGTAATACTATGTAGTTGAATATTATCTTTGTATAGTTAACATGTCATTTCAAAATTTAACCTCTTATCTTAAAATTCTTAACATTTTTATATTACTATGTTTTTCACTTATTTCTAAAATTTATCTAAATTATATTATCATCCGATGTTATGAAAAATACATAAATTAAAAGTTTAATTGAGTAAAAGATAGATTAATGGATATATAATAAAGTATCTTCCTTGCACACTTAAAACATAACGACCTAGTAAAAGAGACTTAACAAACATATTACCTAGATGATAACAAATATTATTTTAATAATCAATTGTTTATACAATAGTGCTCTTAAAAAAGTTTATGCAACAATATTATGTTTTACATAATCGAAGAAAACATTTAGGGTCCAAATGAAAATACGATTTAGTACAAGGGTGCACATATTAAAGTAAAAATGCACTTTTTCATTGAAAGCAGATTCTGCTGATCTGTCTGGGCCCACCCAACGCAAACAAGGTTCCATAAACGTGACGCTTGCTTATGAATGTAAAACACAATTAAAGTGTAACTCATTCCTTCATAACCTTCGATTTGCAAGCAACAAGTAGATTTGGTTATCAATTAATTGAAAGTATTACATTCATGTTTCTCTAGTTTTCTTCAACGTTTCTCTTTTAAGTCATTTACGTATAAATATATATCCATGCACCATTCTTTTTTGTCACTAGATTTTTCTTCTTTCTGATCCTCTTAAGGTTTTAGAATCTGTACTGCCGTTTTCTCGGTGAGTGATTTTTCACTTCTTCAGGGACTAGCAAATTATTCAATTTGTTTTTTTTTTTGCCCTCAGATTCTTAATTTATACCAGTTGAAGGTTTAATTGATTGAATTTATAACCATTTGAAGGTTTGATTTGGGGATCATATGTTGACTTAATCTTAACCTTTTTAACCAATTACTTCACATACTTTTGATTTTAGATTTCTGTCGACTTGAAATTTGAGAGATACCTTGGTCAACAATAATACACTTGGCTTGTATTTAGTCTTCACTAGGACTTTGTGAAAGGCAAGTAATAATATAACACTAAAAATTCTAGTTGTCCTTGGTGTGTAGTAACATTTTTCTTCTTCTTTGAAATCTGTGCGTATAACAATATGGTGGAGACAAACCAGTAATTCACCAATCTTGAATCGGATTAGTAGATGGTTTAAATGTGTACAAGGGTTTTGAATAAGACTCATGGTGGTCTAATTTGTAGGAAGGAGGCTTTTCATGTTGCATATGTGTTTTCTTTCATCTTTAAAACAAGTTTTATGTGGCTGTTCTTTAACTTTAATTTATGATAGGTAAAATGGGAACCCGATTTCAATCCTTCTTGCTCCTGTTCTTGCTTTCTTGTTCAATATTTATATCGGCGACCTCGTCCGAGCAAAAAGGTGATGGAACCCTTAGAATTGGATTGAAGAAAAGGAAACTAAACCGGGCCAACAGGCTAGCTTCTCAGCTTTTTTTGAAAAACCGAGGGTCTTGGTCTTCCAAAGGTTTTTTTCACCTGAACGATGGCAATTCGGATACTGTTCCCCTGAAAAACTATTTGGATGCTCAATACTATGGTGACATTACCATTGGTACTCCACCTCAGAAGTTTACTGCCATCTTTGATACTGGAAGCTCCAATCTCTGGATGCCATCTTCTAAATGCTACCTATCGGTACACATTAGCGGCTAACTTGTTCTTAGGAATGTATACTAAATGTTATTTATCATATTGTCTTCTTCATCTCCATTTTTTTCCCAGGTTGCTTGTTATTTTCATTCGAAGTACACGGCTAGCGAGTCATCAACATACAAAAAGAACGGTTTGTTATCTGATTCTTGAGCTTATTTTACTATAATGTTCACTGGTAACATTTAGCCTCTTCTGATATATTTCAAGTATTCACATAGTTTTAGACACTAAAATCATTTGAAGTTTGCAGGAAAACCTGCATCAATCCGCTATGGGACAGGTGCTATATCTGGTTACTTCAGCAATGATGATGTTAAAATTGGTGATCTTGTTATCAAGGATCAGGTTATAAACCCTATTCATCCAATTTAATATATCAACTTCTTGAGAGTTCTACTTTTTTCCATATCTTATTACTAAATGTATATGAACCTCAGGAGTTCATCGAGGCTACTAATGAACCTGGTATTACATTCTTGGTAGCCAAGTTTGATGGAATCCTAGGGTTGGGATTCAAAGAGATAGCTGTTGGAAATTCAACACCGGTTTGGTATGAAAATATTTTCTTTATTAAACTCTTTCGATATTTCATCTGATATACATAACTTTGTTGTACCATATGTATTCTGATTGTGACATATATAGGTATAACATGGTAGAAAAAGGTCTGGTTAAGGAACAGATTTTTTCGTTTTGGCTTAACCGCAACCCGCAAGATCAAGAAGGTGGTGAGATTGTCTTTGGCGGAGTCGATCCTAAGCACTTCAAAGGAGAGCATACTTATGTTCCCGTGACACGTAAAGGTTACTGGCAATTTGACATGGGTGATCTCCAAATTGCTGGCAAACCAACAGGTAAGTAGTAAGCATACTTATGTTCCCGTGACACATACAATATGAAATATCTGCATGTCTATGTTATTCAGGATATTGTTCTAAAGGTTGTTCTGCCATTGCTGATTCTGGAACTTCTCTACTCACCGGTCCAACGGTGAGAAAGATGTAGATTGTTGCACTATTTAGCACTTGAAACATGCTGAATAGTTTCTATTTGTTGTCTAGAGTGTCATCACAATGATCAATCATGCGATTGGAGCAGTAGGAGTCGCAAGCAAAGAGTGCAAAACCGTCATAGGTCAATATGGAAAAACCATGTTGAACTCCCTTTTATCTCAGGTTGAAGTTACAACTCATACCAACACATTCACACTTATTTATAAACAACACAATCTTGAAATCAATACTCTGAATCTTTTTTGAGTTACAGGCGGATCCTAGGAAGGTATGCTCACAGATAGGACTCTGCGGTTTCGATCAGAGGTCAATACATTACATAATCCTTGTAAAAAAAAAGAACATCTCTGGTTCATTAGTTAGCAAACTTAAACTGATTCATGTTCCGCCTGCAGAATGGGGATTAAGTCAGTTCTAGACGATGGAACATCAGATCTTATAAACGAAGCGATGTGCAGCGTTTGTGAAATGGCAACCGTGTGGATGCAGAGTGAATTGAATCAGAATGAAACACAAGAACGTATACTCTCTTATGCTGCTGAGGTGAGTTTAATCTTGAGAGTCTTGAAGCCATTTTTTGGACATAAAACATGTTAAAAATGTAATATCCTTGAAACTTTTCTTTAGCTATGTGACCATATACCAAGTCCGAACCAACAATCAGCAGTGAACTGCGAGAAGGTTTCGTCCATGCCAATAGTCACATTCACCATTGGTGGCAAACCCTTTGATCTCTCACCTCAAGATGTAACTACTCTCATTACTCTCTTTAGATTTCAGCTTACTAATATCATGACAAGGAGTTAAAACTAAAGTCTTTTCCATTTTTTCACCGAGCAGTATATATTCAAGATTGGGGATGGAGTTCAGTCTCAATGCACCAGTGGTTTCACTGCCATGGACATCCCTCCACCTCGTGGACCTCTCTGGTAATCTTCATTGGCAAAATCTAATCTACTATAACAAAAAAAAAAAACTCAAATGGGTTTACTCTAAGGTTTTGTAATTACGCAAACAATGCAGGATCTTGGGTGATATATTCATGGGACCATACCATACTGTGTTCGATTATGGGAAAGCAAGAGTTGGATTCGCCAAATCTGCTTAAAGAAAGATCAAAAACCCTTTGTTAATATGATGTTTGTGAATGTGTTTAAATCTTAAATGGTTGTAATAACTTAAAAAGCATTGCTATCCTAGAATGGTGTATCATCTTAAATACATATTCTTAAGGTTTTACCTTTTATATTTACCGTCTAAACTTGTGATTAGAGCTAGTTCGAGGAGTAAACTCTGTATGTCCCTAATCACTTAGCTTTTTCCAAAGCCAGTGTCATTGACCTGGCTCGCAGGGCCAAAAAAGTTCTCCTGAAACAGAAAGGAAGAAGAAAAGGTTCGGATTGTGCAAGATGACCCGGAAGGCCTGTTTAATAATCCGTTTTTATTTCCTTGTTCGCCGGACTGGAAGTAAAAGTAATGGATATTGTTTGATGGGTGGAATTAAAACGCGTCTGAGAATCTTGGGTGTAAACATATGGCCTAACACCTCGTTTTCCGGATTGTCCGGATGAGCAGGTGTTACACTTGAAATTATTTTAAGAAATGGAAGATTGAATTCAAAATAGAGTTCTTTATGAGAGAGATTCAAGCTTTGCCACTTTGAGAAGAACCACCCTTTTTAGCTGAATCTTCTGTATTGTAGAGAGTTTCTGCTAAACAATATCACTAACACCGGACAATACTAAAGAAGTAATGGCGTGCAAATTACAGTTACAGACATATTAACACCAAACTCATAGCTACATAGAAAGAAAGTCAACGAGCTAAATACATAACAAGAACCCAAAAACCTAAATTCATAAAAAGAAAGAAAGTCAACGAGCTAATGAAATCACAAGGATTCTCATATATAATCGGATTGCCAAACTGGTTCTGGTTCAAAAATAACAAACTTTCAATCGAAAACAATATCATCGTCTCTCAGTCGATCAAACTAGACCCTAATGTCGAAGAAATGAAACTACTCGCCAAACTACATCTCAACCAATCCGGTTAACTTCGGTTTAAGAGTTTTAAAGACTCGTTCTACAAGGATGGCGGGTAAAATAGGGAGCCTTCCGGTTTAGACCAAACCCGCCACAGGAGAAACTATCAGCGCCTGAATAATTGGTCTTTGGTCAAAATTCAATTCTCATTCTCTCTTTGGTCAATTCAATTCCTTCTTATTTTTTAAATGCTTTTCTGCCTATCACCAAAACCCTATATATACAAACCTAGCATCATATCTCTACCACCATCATCTTCTTCATTACAAAACTAGAGAGAGATACTAAGAAACGTAACCAAACCATTCAAGAACCGGTTTCCAACTGAGTGAAAGAACAAAACATTCTTGTATACATCAATGGCTTCATTACAGGTTTCAAGATTAGTTCTTTCCTCGTCTTCTTCAAGCTCAATACCTAAAGCTGCAGTCTCCATCCCCAAGTTACCTAA
Source organism: Brassica napus (assembly GCF_020379485.1). Taxonomy (NCBI): domain Eukaryota; kingdom Viridiplantae; phylum Streptophyta; class Magnoliopsida; order Brassicales; family Brassicaceae; genus Brassica; species Brassica napus. The sequence continues at coordinate 20,546,284 of NC_063446.1, forward strand.
ATTCAACGTCATGGTTCCAAAAATACCGATAAAGAAGCAGACTTTATCGGTTAAAGAACAGAGCTTTGAGTTAGAAAGTCTTCCTCTTCCGTTGAAACAGAGGAGAGACTCTGATCCTATCCAAAGGGCACGCCTCGTCGCGGTTCTTGAAGAAGTCATGGACAGGATTGAGATGCACAAGAACATCGGAGAACAGCGCAACAACTGGAACTCTCTGTTGCTCAGTTCCGTCAACATGATCACTCTCTCCGCCGCTTTGATGGCAGGAATAGCTTCCGTTAACGTTCACGGCGGAGATTCTATAACAGCCGTGAAGATAGCTTCAACGGTGTTGTTAACTTCTGCCACAAGTATAGGTGCCTTGATGAGCAAGATTCAACCGTCTCAGCTCGCTGAAGAACAGAGGAACGCGACGAGGTTGTTCAAGAAGCTGAGAATCGAACTCGAAAGTTTTCTGAGAGAAAACGAGGAGGTCAACGAAGAAGATGTGAAGGAAGCGATACAGAGAGTGTTGGCTCTAGATAAAGCTTACCCTCTTCCTCTAATCGGAACAATGCTCGAGAAGTTTCCGGAAGAGTTTAAACCGGCGACTTGGTGGCCTGAAAACAAACAGAGAAACCCTAAAACCGGTTTAGCTAAAGCGTGGAGTCAAGAGCTTGAGATGGAGATGAGAGAAGTAGCTCGTGTGGTTAAGAGCAGAGACGCAGAAGAGTATGAGAAATTAGGTAACGTGATGCTGAAGGTAAACCGATTCTTGGCTATTTCTGGACCGGTTTTAACCGGAATTTCTGCAGTGAGCTCTGTTGTTATCGGTCAAGATTCCGGTTTAGCTGGAATTGTGGCGATGACTTGTGCTTCTTTGGCTGCGATTGTTAACACTTTAGAGCATGGTGGTCAAGTGGGGATGGTGTTTGAGATGTACAGAAACTCAGGCGGGTTCTTCTCTCTGTTAGAAGAAACGGTGAAGTCCACAGAGAACAGAGAGAATGGAGACGTGTTTGAGACAAAAGTTGCGTTGAAGCTAGGGAGAAGCTTGTCGGAACTGAGAGATCTTGCGAAGAGATCAAATCTCTCGCTGGTTAAGGCTAATGAATTTGCAAGCAAACTTTTCTAGTTTTTTTACAGAGATAACTAACATTGTTATGTATAGATGAATTCATTCATTCTTTGATTTATTTGTATCAACAAAATTTATTATACTTTTGCAAAGAGCTATGTTTTAATAGAAACTTCAACTAGAACTTGAGCTATAAGTTAAGGCTGTTTGGAGGCGGGTGACGAGATGAAATCATCAAATTGATTCCAAACCGAAGCAGCAGAACAGGAATCTAATATAAACAAAATTTTCTTAATATTGTCACCCAAAAAAAAAGAGAATTTAATCCAATTACAAATTCATAATTTTCAATTAAAATACACATGAAAAAATTAATTTAATAAATTAAGAATAACTTTTTACCTAAACCAAATCATACACAACTGACATAAATAGGTAATATACTGGACCCCAAAAAAAAATTGTGTTCAATATATTGTCATATGTCCAAATTATACATAAATTATATCATCATACTAATAATATATCTAACCTTTGAAGAAACAGAATATCATCCACCACATCAGCTATCATGCATATCAACTAACTAAAATTACTAAATGATACGTGTACAATAACATTCCACATGACATCAATATTATTTTCAATGTGTATTTCTCTTTTAATATAGAAGATATATGCAAAATCATTATTAAAATTACTTTTTGCAGAAAGTTAAAATACATGAACGTTTTCTTTATAGTGGACAGAGATAAAGATCGAGAAAGAGTACCACACAAAGATTAATTTGATTTGTATGTCAACTATTTGGAAACCTAACATAAAACATTTAAATAGCAGGCTACAAGTTTTTTTAAGAATGAAAATAAAAAGTTTTTAAGAATGTTCGCATAAGATTTTAATGACCAATCAGAATATTACACATCATCTTACTACTCTATTATTTACACATCATCTTACTACTCTATTATTTTTTATTTTAAAATAAATGAAAATCAATATTCTTTGTCAAAAAAAGAGATACCACACAAAATCCAGCAATTTGGCAATTGACATAAAAAGAGTTGACCAAAACGTTATGTAAATTTGAACATATCAGAATAGTATTTTCACATAAAAACATATTAGAATAATACGCATCTGTTTGGATACGTCGAACAGTGAATAAAATATATAACACAAATTTTTTAATTTTTAATTAAGCCTTCCGTCAATTTGCACATTTAGACAAAAAGCTTTATTTAAAACAGCAATATCAGTTAGTAAGTTCCGTTTTCTTTATATCCACGAAACATTTAAGAAGACAGCAATATCAGTTGGTAAGTTTCGTTTTTTTTATATCCACGAAACATTTTAGAAATTTTGGTGTCCACACAAGATATGTCCGTTCTGTACTCCTGTTTTAATAATCAACACACTCTTTCATCTTTGAAAATTAAACAGTACACGTTTTCTCAGCCTTACCATAGGATAAAGAAATATAACAATATTCTAAAATAAATTATTATTTACTTCTTGAGTTCTTGGCAATAGTTAACGAAGAACAACTACAAGAAAATATAACACATTTGCTAGCTTTAAAAAAAATGGGGAGTTTCCCTGCTTTGATGATCATCCTCGCTTCATCTCTTCTCTTTTTCCTTCAAACCCTCGAAGTTGTTAATAGCGCCAAGTGTTACGGAAGCTTGGCCAGCAACAGCAGCTACGCTCAGAATCGCCTTGGTCTCTTCTCTACTCTTGCTAGTAACGTCGTCACTAACGGCGGATTCTACAACGCTTCTCTCGGCCAATATCCCAACAAGGTTTACGTTCTAGGCCTCTGCGCAAGAGGCTACGAGCAAAAAGATTGTTCCAGTTGTGTTGAAAAATTGACTCTGGAAACACAAACGAACTGTGGAAGCTTCATGGATTCGTTCATTTGGGGCAGTGACGTTGGAGACCGTGTTTTTTGTCTTGTACGTTCCTCAAACCACTCTTTTGGGAACCTCGAGCTTAGTCCTCCTGTTATAGGGGCAAGTCTAAATCATTTTGCGCAATCTATAAACATGACCCTTTTCATGCAACAGTGGGAATACACGGTTAATAAGACCCTCGAGGCTGCCACAAAAGCTGATACTTCCTCGGTACATAAGTACTATAGCGCCGTACACGCCGAGTTCACAGAGTTTCAGAATGTTTACATGATGATGCAATGCACACCCGACATAACTTCCCAAGATTGCAAACAATGTTTAGGAGATAGTGTGAAATACTTTAGAGAGCAGTTTCGTGGGAAAACAGGGGGCATGGCTAGTTTCCCGAGCTGTTTATTCAGGTGGGATCTATATCCTTTCCAAGCTGCTTTTGGTGATGTTACACGAGTTCCTGCACTTCCTCGACCTCAGGCTCCGGAAAAGGGGAGATTTATACCAGAAAAGAAAGGTAAAGCACATGAGTTTGAGCATTGCCTGCCTAAATGAGAGTTAATTTTGGACTTCGCTCTAGGGAGATGTACGGACCTTCCGCCCACAACTTCCTATTCATTTAAAAAAAAAAAAAGAGTTTAAGCATTGCCTAAATTTTGTAAGTATGATAAAGAAGTTCTAAGACTGATAACAAGGGTTTAAAATTTTCAGGAAGAAGCATGCATAGGAGAACTATCACGCTAATTGTGGTTATTACTTTCATTAATCTTGTGGTATTTATTGGTTTCTGCAACGGACTAAATGGTAGGTGCACCTTGTTTCTTGCTTCAGTTAACCTTATATTGTAGAGAGTACGACTTATTTGTTTTCGTTTTAGGTTGTAGTGTAGAATACTCAAGTTCCGATGGTCATTTTATGTTACGGTTTGATCTTAGTATGATCTTAATGGCAACCGCTGACTTTTCGCCTGAAAATAAGCTCGGCCAAGGTGGATTTGGTACAGTCTATAAGGTATTTTTCCTACTAAAAATACTGATATCTTGGTCTTGGATGAGTAACAAATCTTGAAAACCGGTTTCAGGGAATATTACTAAACGGGAAAGAGATAGCTGTGAAGAGATTAACCAGAGGTTCAGAAGGAGGTATAGAATTTAGGAATGAGGTTTCACTCTTGACAAGACTCCAGCATAAGAATCTTGTTAAGCTTCTTGGTTACTGTAATGAAGGAGACGAACAGATTCTTATCTATGAGTTTGTCTCTAACTCAAGTCTTGACCGCTTTATTTTCGGTAAGTTTTTGAAAGACAGCTGCATTTTTGATAGTTTCTAGAAACTGTTAGCAATAATTTTTTTTTTTCTAATATATATGCAGATGAAGAGAAGCGACCGCTTCTTACTTGGGAAGTGAGGTTTAAAATTATAAAAGGCATTGCTCAAGGTCTTGTTTACCTCCACGAAGGTTCTCAGCTAAAGATTATTCACCGAGACGTGAAGGCAAGCAACATCCTTCTAGATGCAGAGATGAACCCAAAAGTTGCAGATTTTGGGACAGCGAGGCTGTTTGACACCGATGAGACTCGAGCTGAAACAAAACGAATAGCTGGAACCCGGTAAAATCATGTCAACCAATTTAGAAGACACATAAATATGCTCACCATCAATTAACTTTATTAGTTGCATATATGCAGTGGATATATATGGCTCCTGAATACCTGAATCATGGGCAAATCTCAGCTAAATCTGATGTATATAGCTTCGGTGTAGTGCTTCTAGAGATCATAAGTGGTCGAAGAAATAATAGCTTTGTGGGAGAAGGAATTGCAGCTTTTGTAAGTTTCTTCTCATATTAGTCTGCTTGGTACTTCCTCTAGTCTCCTAAAGTTAGAATATATATATATTTTTCCTTTTGATTCAGGCATGGAAGAGATGGGTTGAAGGAAGGCCTGAGAACATAATTGATCCTTTATTGGTAGAGAAGCCGAGTAACGAGATCATTAAATTGATCCTGACTGGTCTGTTGTGTGCTCAACATAATCCAACAAAGAGACCAACAATGAGCACTGTACTAGTATGGCTTGGCAGTGAGGCCATCACCATTCCTTTACCTAAGGCTCCTGCTTTCACAGTGAGTCATTCCCAATCTGAAGATGGTACAACGTCAATGAGCAATGTCTACACGGAGTTGAGTTGTCGTTGAGTTACAAATGATTAATCTATATGTTGCTTTTAAAGTAGTACCAAATGTTCAAATTGTACTGAATTGAGAAAGAACCGAAAAGTATGAATAGATACAATCCTACGTTCTAGAAACCTCTACAAAGAAAAGATTGCATCGGCAGAAGCTGAAAAGGGATGTTTTGTAACAAAGTCTGCTAACAATGCTTTGGTAGATCATGGTTGGCCTGCATTGTTTTACGTAACAACAAGTACTAAAATGTGGCTCTTTTTTTCTTTTTGTTATCTTTGAGTTCGATAAATGTTGAGTTTCTGCAACCGGAAATCTAACTTGATCAATTAATTTTAGTAATCTTCTTATTGTTTGAGTTAGTTAAAGGCACAAAAATTTGTTTATTCAGTTCTTTTTATCTGTATATCTAGTGAGAGAACAATATTTTCAAAGCTTGAGAACACAACAATAAGCTAAAAACTTAAGTTTACTGTAATTGTGAGTGTGTCTTTCTTTCAATCTCTTTTTTTTCTCTCTAGCCTCGTGTGGTTACGAACAGAAAGGTTCAGAATCACTCCCCTGAACTCCTTGAGGATGCAAGATGAATCGATCTTCTCCTCGATTTGATCTTGACTTCTTTGACACAGATCGATCAACGATCTTGGTAGCTCCCGATAGAGATCTGGATGATCTTCCTCCAATAGATCCTTCGAACTCTTAACCCGAACTCTTAACAACTTCGCGAACCAGTGCTCTTATACCACTTGTAACGGATACGGTCCAATTCTCACGTTCGTCTTTTGTTTGAAGTATCTCTCTCTTGTTTGTTCTCTCGTTTGTATGTATAACAAAAAAGAAGTTGAACACCCAAGAATTATATAGTTCTCCGAATCAACCTGGGTATTTCTCTCTTCAGGATCCTGCTCCTGGAATTCACTATCCATCGATTGTACAAATCTCTCAGCTCAAGAACAACTCTTTTCAACACGAGAGTGACCTTCAATCGATCTCTTTAGCTAGGCCCAGTCAATGTGACCGTTAAACCCGTTAGACTCCTTTGAGAATTAAACATAGAACCACAAGTCTTCACAATATTGCCTAATCTTGTCTACGTTCTTCAGTTTATATTGTATCTCGCTCTATTCACTAATTCATTTAAACTTAATTATTAAAATCATTTACAAAGTTAATCTAAAGCTAGAATTCAAATCAAGGAAGAAGCTAAAACATATTATTACAGAAGGCACATTTTAATAAAAATATAAAAATAGAAAGACAAAATCATAAATTCATGAAAACTGGGGGGGGGGGGGGGGGGGGGACTGGGAAAAACAATGGGTGCACATATGAATTTTGCCTCAGTTTTTGATATAATTTTATAAAAACTTGTATATTATAAAACTTCAAAAATAGAAGGTGCACTTGCACCCATAGAATTTCTAGTTTCGCCTTAATTCAAACCCAAGTCGAGTAGGTCAATTGAGGAGTTTTTTTTTTTTTTTTTTTTGAACACAAACTTATCATTCATTATCATTAAACAACGTTAGGTAGGGGCATTAAGGCAAGCTCAGCAGACAACCCCTGCTTTGCTAACCCATCTGCAACCATATTTCTCTCCCTGGAGATCCAAACGAAAGAGCTAATCTCAAAAGATAGAGCCAAGGTTTTGATGTCTTCTACAATACCATACAAGTCGGCAAAAGTAGCTTCAGAATTCACAGCTTTGATGAGCTGAGAGCTGTCAGATTCACAACGAATTCGAGGAAGGCCGATCTCCCTGCACTTCATCACGGCCTCACGCATAGCCAGCCCTTCCGCAACCAATGGGGAGTCTACAAATGGTCAATTGAGGAGTTATTGTCCCATTTTGACACCTCCGAACCCTGAACAATAAGCGGTTTTGTTTTCCTACCTTTACCCTTTAGAGTAATTACAACCTACAACTACAAATTAAAATAAGTACATGATCAGATTTACTTGTTTTCACAATTTTGCCTACCATAATTTTTTTCTAAGAATATTATTATCATTAATTAGTAATGAAAAAAAGATAACACGTGAAGAAACTTGCATCCAAAGTGCTTCAAGAAGCTAAATCAGTACGAGCCCCACAAAAGATAAAACATAGTAAACGTTACATATTACAAACGCGGCCGCTTATCCGCCAAGGCGCTTGACAGGGACGAATTGACAGGGACGAATATGACCAAATTAGTAAAGCAAAGCGTTGATCCACGTAAGACTGCGTAATTTTCGTGTTGACCGTCTAATTCTCGCGTAATTCCCGCATTGACTATGTAATTTTTTTTTGTTCGCATAAAATTTAAACGTGGTTGATTATTTTTTACTCATTATTGAAAGATTTTGTGTAATTATATATTATCAAATAATTACAATTAGCTATTAAGTCCAAAATCATTGTTCAAGCCCAAAACAAACACATACATACTGCATTTGAGGATTTTTTAATATCAAACAAACCCTAATCTAAATGTTCGACAAATCAAATGGAAAATGTTTAAAATTATCTATAAAAAATTATATAGTTATGTCTAAGAACTTGTGTCATTATGTTTTAAATTAGTTAAACATATTATAAATATATTAAATTATATTTAAAACTAGGCCCCCGTATTCTTCAAGTATTCTTCGAATTTTTGGTAATTCGCTACGCGCGATTCTGAACGGAACATAATACACGTAACTGAACCTATATAGTCCCTCCAAAATATAATATACATTCAAATATATCCTGCCTAAATATATACATTCAAAATCATTTGAGTAATTATTTTTAACAGAAAATTAATAACATGAACGTTTTGTTTACGGTGGATACAGAAAAAAGAACATGAACGTTTTGCCTACTGTGGATAGAGAGAAAAAAATATGAACGTTTTCTTTACGGTGGAAAGACTACCACACAAAATCCAGCAACTTGGCAACTGGCATAAAAGGAGTTGACCAAAACGTTTACTTCAATTTCAACATATCAGAATAGTACGCATATGTTTTAAGAGCACGATTAACCTGGAATTTTTAGAGTGGGGTTCTTAGCAGAAGTTAATAAACTGTTTCTTAATTTTTAACTAAAAAAACTAAGAACCGGCTCTTAAATTCCTTATTTAAGAACCGGTTCTTAGTTTTTTTAGTTAAAAGGTAAGAAACAGTTTCTTAACTTCCGCTAAAAACCTCATCATAAGAACCTCGAGTTAATTATGCTCTAAGTACGTCATCAAACAGTGAATAAAATACAGCATAAAATTTAATATTTATTAAGCCATTTTATCATGCACATTTAGACAAAAAAAAACTATTTCTAAAAACAAAATATCAGATAGTGTTTGGCATCACGTCCAAGTTTCAATTTTTGATATCCACGAAACACTTTTGAAGTTTTGGTGTCCAGATAAGATATATCCGTCTGTTTTAATAATCAACACATATTTTCAGCTATATTCTTGCGCGGAAGTCATCGGACGTTCGATTCCCGCTTTGGAACCGGAATCGGAATCAGAACCTTATGGATTTTTGCGGAATCTCGTTTCCAAAACATTTTTAAAATATTCTCTTTAAAAGCACGATGGAAGCTTATGATTCCGTTTTGGAATCACGCTTCTATTTTTTTAAGAACACAATATCATAAATCAACAAAAAATCATATAAATTCATAGTTTTAATTTATATTAAATCCAAATTTTAATTGTAATAAAATAGAGAGAATAAAAATATATAAATATTAAAACTAATACTATAAAGTATCTTTATGCATAGAGGTTTTTATTAAAGATATAAGATAGATTCAAATATATTGTGTCAACTATTTATGAAGTATTAAAAATAATTAATATAATAATGTCTTTTAAACTTAATTTATGTGTATTTTCACAGTTTTAATATGAAATCATTTCAAAATTATTATATATGAATAAATGCTTAATTTTAAGTTTAAATCATATAATTTTTAGTCCTCAATTTTATAATTTTATAATATTTTAATATATATATGTACAAATAGATATACGCCTCCAATACGTACATGCTTCTTTTTTTAAAAAAAATCTCGCTTTTGTACTTTCATATGCTTCTGCTTCCACGTACCTGCTTCCGTTTCCATGTAACGTAGCCATGGAATCAGTAAGGGAAATCCTACATGATATCACATTTTTCAAATTTATCATAAAAGTAGCATTTCATATATATGAACTTTCAAAATAAAACATTTATTAAATGAAAATGATTAAATAGTTCCAAATACTAAACCTTATTTTCATCCCTACTTGTAAATACAGTAAAACTCTATAAATTAATAATGTTGAGACTATGAAATTTTATTAATTTATAGAGTTATTAATTATAAAAGTTTTCTTTTTTAGATTTCTATATTTTTAGAATTGTTTTTACAATATTAAAAAAATGGTTAATTTTTCGTATATATATTATTTAAATTTTAGAAATTAGATTTTTATATCTTTTTTTGTTATATTATTTGGTGTATAGGAAATGTGTTTCATAGAATTCAAATGCAGCTAATTTCACTTAATATTATCAAAATATATCGAAGTATTAAGAAAAATTAGAGATGGAATTTATTGTGAATGTAAAACAGTTCGTACAATTTTTGTTTTTACTTATATAAACCTTATATATCCCCTATATATTAAAAGAGAATCATTACAACATTTGAGGTAGCCATGTGTCATCACCACAATTAGTCTTAGAATCCTTAGAAAAATATGTTGGTTCATCTAAATATATAATAATTTTTTTATTAAACTAACCATAAATTTGTTATTAATGTTTTTCATTATTTCCTTAAATAAAAATTACAGAATTGTCTAATATGGCTAAAGTATATATAAAAATTAATGATTTTGATTAATAAAGATTTGATAAAAAAATTAGTGTATTCTCTATCATATTTGTTTACTTTAAATTAATAAAATAAATTAAACAACTACATTAACCATATAAAAAATTTAAATTTTTCTATATATATTATATTTTGATTATTTAAACGACTATAAGTTACTAAAACTGTTAAAAGTCCCACATTCAAATTTTTGCGATCCATGGTTCAAAAGTTTTTATTATGATAAAATATAAATGATTACAAAATCATATAAGTAAGAAGTCTCATTTATTAAATACTAAGTGTAAAAGATATATATATATATATATATATATATCTATATATATCTTAAAATTAAACTATATACAATCTAAACTATATAAATATTTTAATTTCAAAATTTGCTTTTAACAAATATCTTGGTAAAAGTTATTGAACAAATATTGACAATTTAATATTTAAATTTTAAACTTAGCTTTGAATTTTTTTTTTAAATTACTAAAACTATTAATCACACAATGAAAATTTTGTTATCAGTTATTTAAAGTTTTTGTTATAAAAAATACAAATGATAAAGTAATCATATGATTAGAAAGTATCATTTAATATGTATCAAAACTAAATATACATACTATATATATGTTAACATAATTTAAATTTAATTATATACAATATAAAATAGAAAAATTAATTGTTTAGATTAATGAAATTTATTTATGTGTTCACATCATTTTAATTATATATGTAATAGTACTGACTTTTTAATTATTCAATATATATTTATTATTTTATAAATATGTAAAAGAACATATAAGACATAAAAATAATATATATAATGTTTGTTCCGGCAAGGAAGGTCTTAACCTAGTAAATTATTAATTTATGATTTTAGATCCCCTTTTTTTAGGCAACTTGATTTATGATTTTAGATCCCTATAAATATAACAATGTTCTAACACGAAGAAGTAGAAGAAAAGCAAACATTTACTATCTTACAAAAAACAATATGGGGGAATTCTCAGCTTTGATGATAATCCTCGCTTCTTCTCTTCTCTTTGTCCTCCATGTTGTTAATGGCGCCAAGTGTTACGGAAGCTTAGCTGGCAACAGCAGCTACGTTCAGAATCGCAAAAATCTCTTCTCTACTCTTTCAAATAAAGTCCTCGGCAATGGCGGATTCTTCAACGGTTCACTCGGCCAGTATCCCAACAGAGTTTACGCTCTTGGCCTCTGCGCAAGAGGCTATGATCCAAAAGCTTGTTCCAACTGTGTCGAAAGATTGACCCTGGAAACACAAAGGGATTGTCCAAACATCATGGATTCGTTCGTTTGGGGCAGTGACGAAGAAGAGCGTGTTTCTTGTCTTGTACGTTCCTCAAACCACTCTTTTGGGAGCCTCGAGCTTAGTCCTCCTGTAATAGGGATGAGTCCAGATCATGTTGGGCCGTTGATAAACATGACCCTTTTCATGCTACAATGGGAATCAACGGTTAATAAGACCCTCGAGGCGGCCACAAAAGCTAGTAATTCCTCGGCAAATAAGTACTATAGTGCCTCAGACGCCGAGTTCACGGCGTTTCCGAATGTTTACATGCTGATGCAATGCACACCCGACATAACTTCCCAAGGCTGCAAGCAATGTTTGGGAGCTTGTCTGAAATACTTTAGAGAACAGTTTCGGGGAAGAACAGGGGGCATGGTTAGTTTTCCGAGCTGTTTTCTCAGGTGGGATCTATATTCTTTCCAAGGTGCTTTTGTTAATGTTACAAGAGTTCCTGCACTTCCTCGACCTCCGCCTCAGGAAAAGGAGACCTCTATACCAGATAAGAAAGGTAAAAAATGAGTTTGAGCGTTCCAAATTTTTTTGAGTATAATAAAGAAGTTCTCCAACTAACAAACGTTTAACATTTTCAGGAATAAGCATGCTATGGGTAATTATCACGATAATTGTGGTTCTTACTTTTATTAATGTTTTGGTATTTATTGGTTTCTACAAAGTCAATGCTCGGAGGAAAAAGTTAATCAACGGAATAAATGGTTAGTAGTACACCTTGTTTCTTGCTTCAGTCAACCTTTCTGATGACTTATTTATTTTTATTTTAGTTGGTGGTGCAGAATACTCTGATTCAGATGGTCAATTTATGTTACGTTATGATCTTGGTATGATCTTATCGGCAACGGATGACTTTTCGCCTGAAAATAAGCTTGGGCAAGGTGGATTTGGTACGGTCTATAAGGTAGTAATAACATTTCTTCCCAAGTAATATTATTGAGATCTTGCTTGTTCTTGGATGAGTAACAAATCTTGAGAACGTACCGGGTTTCAGGGGAAACTACTTAACGGGAAAGATATAGCGGTGAAGAGATTAGCCAGAGGTTCAGAAGGAGGTATAGAGTTTAGGAATGAGGTTTCACTCTTGACAAGACTCCAGCATAAGAATCTAGTTAAGCTTCTTGGTTTCTGTAACGAAGGAGATGAAGAGATTCTTGTCTACGAGTTTGTCCCTCACTCAAGCCTTGACCGCTTTATCTTCGGTAAGATTTTGAAAGACCTGAGCCGGACCAGACCCATTTGTACGAAACATTCTAAAGAGATTTATCGTATACAACAGCCACAATTTTTAAAAGCCTTATATATTAATTTATAATTTATATACTTTAATATAAAACTAGATTTTGACCCGCAGCTTCGCAAGATCGTTTTCCTATTAAAATTTCATTTAAAAGTGATAAATATTTATAAAATCTTTTATAAATTTTATGCTTGTTCATAGCAAATTTATAATTATCCTATTTTTATTATTACTTTATAAAGACTATCTTATGTTTACAGAATATTAATTGATTTTGTGAAATGACATAAGAAGTGATATTTCTCTAATCGATAAATTTAATTATGTAAATTTTCTATTTGCTAAGGTTTATTTATTTACAATTTTTAATAAACTATTATATTACAAAATTTAATAAGGATTTACGTTTTTCATTATACATATTTTAATGTTATATGAAATTTTTAATTATATTCAAAAAACAAAAATCTAATTCATGGGTTTAATATGAGCTTATATATTTTCATAATAACAAAACACAAAATCTAATAATCATAGGTTTAAATATGGGCTTATAGTTAATACATGTTGTGTTAGCCCAAGTTCGTATATATAAAATGATAAGTATACATTAAGGAAGTTCAAATATATGTAGTTCCTTCTAATATATTCGGTCGATCTATAACTATGAAATTTTATTATTTTCCTTGACACTAAAATTGGTTTATAAACCAATCAACAAACCAATCAACACTAAAATAGAGGAATATACTATCGGAACTGAAATCTTCTTAATATTATTGATATTTGGATGTTTCCCATGTTATCCTGAAACATATTTAGTTATGATTATGGATGTTGGTACAAAATCTAAACCAACTCTTTTAAAAATTTAAAAGATAAAATGATAATGATATTTTTGAAAGAGTAAATAATAAATATAGTTAATTTTGTTCTTAATTTCCTAAATCATTAATTTTTAGGTTTGCGTTTAGGGGTTGAGATTCATCTTTTAGGGATTAGATATCAGTAAATTTTAATCAAGAAAACTTATCAATGAAAATTGTGAATAACGTCGAAAAACTATATTGTATATTCATTATGTTGCATAGTTTTCTTAATGATTAGTTAGAAGAGATTCAATAACACAAAAACATGTCTGTGTATCCCCTATATATTATTTGAGAAACATTACAACTTCTTTTTGTAGCCACGTGTCATCATTAGGATGATTCTTAGAATCATTAGAAAAATATGTTAGTGCATCTAATTATATAATAAACTTTTTATTATACTAACAATAAATTCATTATTAATGTACTTTATTATTTCCATAAATAGAATTTACGGAATTTCCTAATGTGGCTAAAGTATATATGACAATTAATGATTTTGAATAATAAAGATTTGATAAAAAATATTGTATCTTCTATCATATTTGTTTAATATTAAACTATTAAATAAATTAAAAAACCACAATAACCATATAATAAAAAAATTTAGATTTTTCTGTATATGTTATATTTTGAATTTTTAAAAACGACTATAAATTACTAAAACTGTAAAAAATCTCACATTCAAATGATTACAAAATTATATAAGTAAAAAGTATAATTTAATTAATTATTAAGATTAATATATACATATATATATCATTTTAAATTAAACTATAAACCATATAAAATACATAAATCTTTTAGTCTCAAAATTTATTTTGAACAATTTTTTGGTAAAAGTTTTGAACGAACATTGACAACTTATTTTTTTTTAAAATTATAAACTATTAAAACTATTAATCCCACAATAAAAAATTTGTTATCAGTAATTTAATTTTTTTCTATAAAAGATACAAATGATCAAAAAAAATTATATAAGTAGAAATCATCATTTAATAGACATTAATATTAAAAATATACTAAAATATACTATGTATGTTAGTATCATTTAAATTTAATTACATATCCTATAAAATATTAAAAAAAAAAAATTTTTAGATTAATAAAATTGATTTATATGTTCGCACTAATTTAATTATATATTTAATAGTTGCTGACTTTTAATACATTAAATAATTTTTATATATAATGTTTATTCCGCGCAAGGCGCGGATCTTAATCTAGTGTTTATTGTTTACTGTAACAAATATTAATGCCGTTGAAAACATACACTTTGATAGACATAGAAACGTGTATGTGTAATGTATCTTGGTAAAAAAGAAATGTATATATATATACTTGTTATGGTAACGTATGTGGCATTTAAATTTCTAAAAAGAAGCAATTAAAATTTAAAAGAGAGAATATTAGGAGTAAACATATATTAATAAATGCTGCTGCCAATTGATTAGACAATAAATCCTACATTCTGATTGGTTTAATATATTTATCAAAATTAATTAAAAAGTTCAGAAAAGGAAATGGCACTGCATTGTAAAAAATTCTAAAAGGTAATAGTAGATTCCAAGTAGAAATTTTGCTTTAAGGGTATAGACTATATTTTGATCCGCGCTTTCAAAACGTGAAATTATTTTTGTTAGTTAATAACAGAAATAAAAAAAATCTGTTTGTTCAATCCGTTGTCACTTGATACATATTTTGTATATTCGATGAAATAACCTGGAAAAACAGCAATTGTAAAAATGTCTAACCATAAATCGTAGGTTGGTTCTTAAAAAATCAACATTATTTTAAGTTTTTAATATTAATTTAAAATAATTAGAATTTGTTAATTAGGATTTATGTAAAATTATAGTTTTGTAAGCGCATATATTAAGAATATTTATGTAATAAATTTAGAAAGAATTACATTTAAATTTTAAAAAATATCAGATAAAACTTATTCTAGTATAATTTATTATTTTAAATTTCATATTATTATCTAAAGTTTTGAAAATTTTGAACCGTATTAACTTATTTTGTATATATTAAAAACGAATTTTGACCTGTATATATCGGAAATAAACATGTAAATAATGAAAAATCGTATATTATTTGGTGATATATATATTTTATAAATTTTTGTTAGAATTTAATTATATAGTTAATATTTGCAATGCACGTATCATTAACTTTAAAAAGAAACAGAAAATGTATAATATATTATTAATACACGTAATGTTATGTAACATAAATGGTCTGAATAAGTTTGATAACATTTTAGCATATTCCTTAAATAGATTTATTTGTTGGCTGATTTTAATTACTAATGATTTCCTAAAATTAATGAGTGGCATATATTATTAATACACGTAATGTTATGTAATATAAATGATCTGAATAAGTTTGATAACATTTTGGAATATTTCTTAAATATATTTATTTGCTGGCTGATTTTAATTAATAATGATTTCCTAAAATTAATAAATGGCATGGCTTTGTAAATAAATCAAAACATAAGGATAAAATCCTATGAGAGATTTTGTTTTAATAATATAGATACAACAAAACTATATATATTGGAGAATACCTAAGTAAATGAATTATAAAAAGACAAAATGATATATTATATACATTATTATAAAAAAAATTAAAATATATATATATATATATATATATATATATGTATATGTATTGGATTGTAGAAAGGTTTTTGGATAGGACAGCTTCACTTTATATGTTTTTTTAGAAACTATTAGCGATAAAAATGTTTCTTTCAAATCTGCAGATGAGGAGAAGCGTTCGCTTCTTACATGGGAAGTGAGGTTTAAAATTATAGAAGGCATTGCTCGAGGTCTTGTTTATCTCCATGAAGATTCTCAGCTGAAGATTATTCATCGAGACTTGAAGGCAAGCAACATCCTTCTAGATGCAGAGATGAACCCAAAAGTTGCAGATTTTGGGACAGCGAGGTTGTTTGACACCGATGAGACTCGAGCTGAAACAAAACGAATAGCTGGAACCCGGTAAAAATATATCAATCAACTTTGAAGACATATATATATGCTCACCATCAATTAACTTTATTAGTTGCATATATGCAGTGGATATATGGCTCCTGAATACCTGAATCATGGGCAAATATCAGCTAAATCTGATGTATATAGCTTCGGTGTTGTGCTTCTAGAGATGATAAGTGGTCGAAGAAATAATAGCTTTGTAGGAGAAGGAATTGCAGCTTTTGTAAGTTTCTTCTCATAGTTCACGTATCTTCAATCTAATATAGAAAGTAAGAATATAACTCTTCTTTTGGTTTAGGCATGGAAGAGGTGGTCCGAAGGAAAGCCTGAGGTTATAATTGATCCTTTATTGGTAGAAAATCCGAGTGTCCAGATCATTAAGTTGATCCAGACTGGTTTGTTGTGTGTTCAAGAGGATGCAACAAAGAGACCAACCATGAGCTCTGTAATGGTTTGGCTTGGCAGTGAGACCATCACCATTCCATCACCTAAGGCTCCTGCTTTCACAGAGAATTATTCTCAATCTGAAGGTGGTAAAATGTCCATGAGCATTGTTTTCTCGGAGTTGAGTTCTCGTTGAGTTATAAGTTGTTAATCTATATGTTGTTTTTAAGGTGTAAGTATGTAACAAATATTCTACTTGTACTGAATTGAGAGAGAGGGTATATATGTATATGTATTTTTTTTTTGAACTTTTCTACAGGGAATATATGATATATATTATTTATACATATATGATTTACAATTTTATTATTGTAATCTAATGGCCCTTCAATATCGGGAATTAAAGACGTGTGTTGGATCAATCTGCCTCTCAATGGCTTTTAGATTTTGCGCACCTTTTTCTTGTTAAAATGAGTTAATTTATCACTTTAGACCGGAGAAAACAGCAAAACGAAATCCTTAACTTACACAAAAAGTAAAAAAAAAAAACATTCAGTTTCCATTTAAGTCATTTTAATTTTCAATTTGTTTAAAAAATATTCCTTTTAAACCTCAACTTTTGTTGATCAAACCATTTTAGATATTTGAGAAGTTAATGTTAAATCGATATTTAACGGTTGAATTTTAATGTATCTAAAACGGCTTGGTTAACATAAGTGAAAGTTTATATTTAAAAATTAGAGACTAAAATGACTTAAACAAAAGTTCACAGTTTCTGTTAAGTTTTGAAAAGATCTAATTTTAACGGGGTTTCTCTTTCAAACAGAGTATAATTGTTTTATTTAGTTACTTCATCGAATAGTAAATTCCCTGCAAAGTCTTTGATTTCACGTTTTTGTTTCGTTTTAAAATGGCTTAAGCAAACATTCACAGTAAAGCTAAATATGATTTAAGGCCTGGTATAACCACAACGGTTGCGGGCATTTTTGCGGATGGAAATAGTTGCAGTCTTAAGCGTTATTAAGAAACTTGTACGACTGGTACACCATTTAAAATTTGATGCGTTTGCGGGATACTTATGACTGGCTAACTATCAAATGCATAAGTGGCTAGATAATACATTAACAATATTTATATTTTGTATAATTATAAAAAATATTTAAAATAATATTATTTTTTTAAATATAAAATTTATACTATTAAATATATTTTCAAATTATAGAAAATATTTTTGTTTTAAAATTATATATATAAATTAAAATATAATATGTATATTTTATTATTTATATTATTTTAATTTAAAATTTTTAATTGAATCTTTTTATTTTTATATAGTTTTTGTTTTGAAAAAAAATATTTTATCCAGTCGCAACAACCGCAAACGATAGCTGGAACCAATTTTTAAATTTAAAAGATTTAGAGTGGTTCGAAGCGATCTATAATGTTTGTGATTGTTGCAAAACGCCAACAACCGTTATCAACCGTAAAAATTGGCGAGTGATAGCGGGGAAACCAGTCATGCCCTTAGTTACATTT
Source organism: Brassica napus (assembly GCF_020379485.1). NCBI lineage: Eukaryota > Viridiplantae > Streptophyta > Magnoliopsida > Brassicales > Brassicaceae > Brassica > Brassica napus. The sequence continues at coordinate 20,564,631 of NC_063446.1, forward strand.
GTCAAATCAGCACTTGTTAATGTCTCAGAGTCGTAACGAATCCAGACATTTCAAAAAATTTGTTTTATTAATCCCCTATGTATTAATCCTGGAGCATTACAACATGTTTTTGTAGTCACGTGTCATCAGGATGATTATTAGAATCTTTAGAAAATAAGTTTGTCCTTATAAATATATATTATACTTTTTATTAAACTAACTATCAAATTAATTAATAGTATACAAAAGAATATACAAAATAATATTCTCAAATTTTTCCTTGAATAAAACTACGAAATTACCTAATATAATTAATATATAGGGGGATTTGCCAAAAAAGACTCAAAACTTGATTTTGAATACAAAAGTGTACCTCAAATTCAATCAAATGCAAAAGTAACTCAAAAGCCTAGTGAAATTACAACATTCCCAACAAACAAAAAACATGTATTTAATTTTACCATTATAACCCTTTCTAAGAGAAGACTTCTTTGTAAGTCTTCTCTATGATTACTTCTTTGTAAGTCTTCTCGTTCAGTAGATCTTAAAAATAATTTTATAATTTTATAATTTTATAAAAAAATATTTTGATGGGTAAAAAACTGAAATCATGTAATAATAAACACTTCTCAATGGTGTAAATTTAGTTCATCTGAAATTGAATTATTTTCAACATAGATGAGTGAATGTATATTGGCTCATGAGTCATTGGTTTAGGGTTTGGTAACATATGTTATAGTATTGTATGTATCTTTAGGGTTAGATTCTGAAATCTTACCTTCATTTTTTTCTTTTCCAAATTGACTCATATTGAGGTCAACGACAAAGTTGTAAATATTTGGTGAAGATGAAGATGGTAAGGTAAAAAGCCTTATTTTCGAAAAAAATAAAAAAAAAAGTAATGGCATTTTCGTGAATAACTAGAAATTCTAGGGTGAATAGGACAAAACAAATTTTCAAAAAAAAAAAAAAGGTTATTTTGTGTTTGACTTGAAATTTTGAGTCATTTTTGAAAGAACCCCTAATATATATATGACACTTAATGATTTTGAATAATAAATATTTGATAACAACTTGTGTATCCTTTTTTTTTAATTTCATATTATTAAGAGAAATTAAACAATCACATTAAGCATACAATAAAAAAATTAGATTTTTTCTTATATGTTATATTTTGAATTTTTTAAAATGAATAAAAATTACTAAAAAATGGTAAAAGTCACACATTGAAAATTTTATGATCAATGATTTAACTTTTTTTGTTCAAACAATATACAAACGATCATAAATCGTATGAATGTGAAGTCTCATTAATAAATATTCATATTATATATATACACATATCAATATCATTTAAATTAAATTATATACTATATAAAAATATAAAATATGTTAATTTCAAAATTTTCATTGATTGAGATCTTAATATTTTAATTTTAAATTTTTAAATTTGTATTAAAAAATCTCACATTATATTTTCTTTGATTAATGGTTTAAATTTTTGTTACAGCAAATATTCAAATGTTAATAAAATCATATGAGTGCGTAAGAAGTGTCAATAATAAATATTTATATATACCAAAAACATGATTGTAAATAAACAAAATGTATTGATTTTTATTTATGTGATTACTTTAAGATATATACTTTTATGTATACAAATTATATTTTAAATAGGTGGTTACTAATATGTTATTTGATCCTGATAATCTCAGAAGTATGCTTCTTCGAAGTGAAGTGATTTTAATATTGGAAGCACTATATATATATATATATATTTCACTCAAATTAAATAATTTAGTCTTAATTTTTATTTCTAAAAAGTCTTTAATAAAATATCATAAAAATTCCAATCACTTTCTTTTGAGTTTGTTTGAAGAATGCGAGATTTGATCATTCGTCTAATATTTGTTTCTCTCTAATACCCTATCTAACTATTATAATTTTAAGAATGAGAAATTTGAAGTATTTATAATAAGTTTTCTGGTTTATGTTTTAATAAATTAAACAATTCTTAGTTTATACATAGTTTACATATACTTGATTGGTAAAGTATTATATATATTTTTATTGGTATATTCTTAAGTAACTAAACATAAAAAGCATAAGTTAATAACATAAGTAATTTGTTTTGTTGTTTTAAAATTAGATGATTTTTAGACCGAACTAATGAATATATACTAGACAGACATTTATACTTGAGTCTGCACTTATATTCTATAATAGCTTAATATATTATATTTGAATACTAACCTGTGAATAGAGTCTGCCGGTGATTTCTTTCAAAAATTTCATCCTTAGATATGTATCTGGAGTGGAACTAATTTTTAGAAATGTCCATCTTTTTTAATTGACACTTATGTAAATCACCGAATCACAGAAGAAGTTTATAAAAGAAACAAAACTCATATCAGTAAAACAGAAACCGAGAACGAAAACACAATTTTATAAAGGTAGAAAATAAAATCACTTAAGGAGAATCAATAGTAAACAAATCGAGAGAAGAAAACCTAATCCCCTTTCGTCATTTTGATGTTGCCTATCTGGTTTTGGTGATTTGTGTCAGCCGCATAACTTATTTTTTTTGTGTATATAAAGTCTTAAAAATAATTAAAATGAGATGTAATATATTAACTTTAAATAACGACGATATATTAAAGAGATCAATATTTGTATTTGTCATTTTACAATCGATAAAGATTGTAGATTGCAAAATGCTAAAACCATTTAACGAACAAACATAAGTATAAAAAAATTCACTCCGCGCATGTGTGTGGGTTATCATATAAGTATTTATTATAATGATGGTTCCAATATCTGATCTTAAAGGAGTAAATAAAAAATCAGATTTTTTCGGTTTCAAAGAATGATAGTCGTTCCATCAAGAGATTTATTTTCTTGGTTGTTGTATTCCGGTCTGGTTACCCAGACCACCTCAAGTATGAGTAATAGAATGGTCGTTCGTTATAAAAAAAAGATAGTCGTTAAAACTAAGATTTTTAAAAACAAAATAAAAGTGAAATTTTATTTAAGCCATTTTAAGCTCTAACTTTTAAAAATTGTCCATTTTAAATTTGAACTTGTTAACTAAACTGTTTCAGATACACAAAAAGTTAGCCATTAAATTGAGGTTTAAAATGAAAACTTTTTAAAAGTTAAAGATTAAAATCGCTAATGTTGAAAATTGTTTTTGCTTTTTTTTTATAAGTTGAAAATTGAGATTTCGATAAAACTTGAAGTTAAAAATGGACAATTTTAAAAATTTAGAGATTAAATGGCTTAAATTAAATTTGAAAATTATATATATATATATATATTATTAATATAAATTGAGGATTTATTGGCTGTTTTCTCCTTTAAACCGCTTCATATTATTTAATCTAAAATAATCCATTCCTTAATTGTCTCTTATGAATCTAAAATATTTGCTTGTTTGAAAAAATAACTTGCTGTGGTAAAAACATAAATTATGACCCACCTACCAAATAATACAAACACATTTTTATAAATGCATAATTATTATTTGAACCGGGGGAAAGTTAATTTAACCATTTATATATATTTGATGGTAGTTACAGTAGTTTTCTCTAAAAAAGAAAATATACAGTTATCATTTTAAATAGTGATTTCCGTTCATATATAAATTGTCAAATGGTAAAAGCTTTAAGAAAAAAAATATTATCTACCGAATTGATATCAAGGCTCAAGTTAGGCAGTTCTAGGAAGCTAGTGTTGGCCCTATTAGATTTGTTTATTTTTAATTTTTTTTGTCAACAACTGGAATTTCCCATCTGAGATAATGAGAATTTTAATTTAATAGTTTAAAAATATACATGATTAGGTAAAGGTGTGTTAAAAATAAAATACCATTAATAAAATACCATTAAAGAAAGGTATACATGGCTTTATTTTCAGTAGTATTTTATGTAAATCACAGATGAATTAAATATCTGTTTATTGTGTATTCCTCTTTTAATAGACTACATGTTACAAAATAAATTTAAATTGAATAATCAATTTAAGAATTTAAAATGAAATTATAAGATTCATTTGATCGAAACTAAAAATGGCCAAACTAATATTACTTTAATTAATATAATTCAATATATACTAAAATAAATAAGTGAACAATTCAGATTGCATAATAAAATTGCATATATATCTTAGGTAACAACATATTATTATTTGGAACAATTAATTTTCATGCATAATTTATAAACTAAGATTAATTTTATAACTGAAAGAAAAATATTAACAAAATATTATGATTTAATTATTTTGTAAATCACTTTGTTTATAATTAAAGAAAGGAACATATTTGTTTATCTATATATAAATCAACGTCTGATCATCAAAACATTTATTTTTAATTAATAGATTTCGTTGTCCGTATTCCTGAAGTGGCGTGCAGTGTCATCCAAAGTTCAACACTTCCCATCAACGTGGTTAGTGGTTACCATTTCCAAATAATATAAGACAAGTAGATCTGGAGTGGACTTAACAAGTCAAGGCTTCAAGCCTCCAACTTGGAACGTTCCAATGGAGTTAACCAGTGGAGGATCTAGAATATTATTTTACCAGTCATTTATAATATACAAATATTTATAATTATATTAATTAATAATAAAAATATAATATAACATTAAAAAATTTATATATCATACTATAGTTTTAGGTAGATTTATTGTTAAAACTGTAAACAAACTTCTAAAATCTAACCATAACAGAATATATTACTAAATATGAATAGAATATAACGTTTTTAAATTAGATATTTTGATAAGCAAATTATATTATGTTTATTTCAATATTTATGAAGTCGTTTAACCATTTATTGTATAAGCATTTATCATATATGAATATTATAGCTGTTTATATCGTAAGATATTAAATGAAGTGTAGCTTTAAAAATGCACATGAAAAAAGGAGTACTTAAAAATGCACATGCGTTACGCACAAAAAATATATGGAACTTTCTGTGGTATTTAATGACATGAAAAGAGTATTAATTAGATAGAGCAAGAGAAAAAGGTACTAAATAAATCAAAAAGTAAATAAAGAATGTGTGAGAGACTTAAACAGAAATTAGAGGGTTCGTGCAGGTCAGGCATTCAGGTCTTTTGAATCGAGTTCCGAGTGAGTCTTTTTGAGTCCCACGGAACTTAAATATTAGGACCCAATAGAATAATTAGAACTTGTATGTTCGGGTCGGTTCGAGTCATGTCGGTCTGGATCAGTTCGTGTTAAGTTAGATGGACTTCCAACCTAAAACCAATCGATATAAGTGGATTGGCACATCTATTTTATATATTGCTTAGGATCTTTTCCAACTACCGATGTGAGATACTCTGTGTCTAATACACTCATTCGAGATGATGGCTCTTTGAGTGTCAATCTCGGAATGTTTGGACAAGGATCGATGACGATTTTAAGCTGGATCGATAATGGGTCAGATTAGATTGTTTGGATTGGGCTCTGATACCATATTAAGCTAGATGAGCTTCCAACCTTAAACTAATTGGTGAATAGTAGAGTGGTCCATCTATCTTATAATGATCCCTTCCAATATCCGATGTGGGATTTCTGTCCCTAATAGTTCGGATCCAGTTGTTTAGAAAACGCTAATACCTGAAAATCTAAACCAAAACTTAAAAATATCTGTAATGCCGAAAATATACTGAAACACTCATATATACTTAATATATATTAGAAGTTTCAGGTATTTCGGAATACTCCAACGGGTCTCGGATTCGATTCAGATCGGATCTAAGATCCGCATACAACAAGATCATTTGTAGTAAAATGTCATTACCTATATTGGGTTTTCGAGTCCGGATAAAATATCTAAGCCTAGGAATACAAGTGATTTTTGATTAGGTGCAGTCACTAAATTAATATACATAACCAGATTTTGTGATTCTTGTGAGGTCAAATGACCCCACTATGGTGTAAGTGGATCCCCTCTTTGAGTCAATTAGTCAAGTAGCTGACTTGGAAAATTCCGAATGGAGGCAAATTCCGAATGGAGGCAACTAGTCAAGCAGCTTACAATAAAATAAATAAAGTTATGTTTTCAAACCAAAATGTTAAATTTTCTTTCAAAATAATATAATTGTTATAAAATTAATGGAAAAATCTATCTTTATTAATAACATAGAGGTTCTTTATATAGGAGATTACACCGTCATAGATAAATGGAAAGATTACAAATCATAATCTCTTGGTTATGAGTCATCCACAATCTGGTTCATAACACTCTCCCTTGGATGTCATAACCATTTAGAGCTTGTAATGTGCTTTAATGTTGCTTCATTAAAACTTTATAAGGAAAACCCAATTGGGACAAAACCATGGTAAAGGAAAAAGAGTACAATACACATTACTCCCCCTGATTTGGACAATATTGAAGGTCCCCTGGACCTCTCCAATTTTCTGTAATCCGTGGGTGATGAAGATCTTGGGCAGAATATGCTTCGTCCTCGATTATGATAGTTGGTTCTTCTTTACCATCGGCCATGCCACAATCTGATCGAACATATTGAGTCATCGACCTCAAATACACGCACACAAAATCTTGGATGATGTTGCTGTGATATGCGTGTACCACCATGTGTAAAACATAACATGTCTGAAAACAAATCAACAAAACCAAATAACCTCTCTTCGGGCTGGTTAGTATAAAATAAATCAAAATCAAAGGCTTCTTCATCGTCCTTCTTATGGACCAATCAGATCAGGGTCTAAAACAAGACTTCTGCATCGTCCATCTCAGGACTAAATGGACTTCTTTATCGTCCACCTTTGGACTGAATGGATCAGTGTCCAAAACAAGTGATCTCACGGCCATGTACTAGATAATGAGTGAGACTGATCCATATTAAATCTCTTGAGTACCCTTTTCTGTATATACTATTTGATGCACAAGGATTTCATTGTTAATGTACTCAAGCTGTAATCCCAAACAAAACTTTGTTTTCCAAGATCTTTCATCTCAAACTCTTTCTTGAGATATTCAACTGTTTGGGAAATTGTATCCAGAGGTTCCTAGGATATTCAGATCATATACTTTGATGATTATTAATATTGTTCTCGAGAACTTGCTGTACTTTCAGCTCAATACCCTCTAGTACTTTCATTATCCAATGGACCATATAAATATGCAGTCACTACAACAACTTGCTGCAAGTCTAATTTTCTCTCTTATATAGCCAGACTTATGAGAAATCTAAAAGTACTTGCATCCACCACATGGGAGTATGTCTCCTCATAATCTATTACTGGTCTTTGTGAGAATCCTTGTGCAACATCAGCTTTATATCTCACGATTTCTATTCCTCACAAGACTCATTTATATCCACTGGTTTTAACATCATATGGCGTCTTAATCATATGGCCAAATACGTCTTTCTTCCTTAAAATATTTAACCCCACGTTTCCATTCAATCCAATCTGTTCTACGAGTGTGCACTCTTATATTGACGTGGGTTCATGATCCTCGCTTATATTCACAAATTCAAGTGCTACCTTGTATGCAAATAAATCATCTTATGTCGACATTCCTTATTGGTTCCATTATATTCTAGACATGATATAATCGATTGATATTTATTATTATCAGGACCTTTAATACTTTGCAGCTTGGCGTCCCAAGCTACATTGTTTGGTACCAGTACCTTAGAGCCGGCCGGCCTTATCTTCATGTCTGGGATGGTTTCCTTAGTAACCTCAGATTTGGATTTTGATTATCATTCTCTGCACCTTTCTTTTGTTTCCGAGGATTCTTATCTTTTGGAACCTATTTAGTCTACCACGTTTCATACGTTGTCTAGACTCTGTAGCAACTTGACTGTGTCTCTTCTTGGACATCAAATTCGTTGGTGCTTTACAAGCTGGTTTATATATGACTTAGTCATTCTTTTTCGGGTCAGCAAATGTGTTTTGCATTTGATTAACTAGCTTTGTAAATGTATAATATTTGGACGTCTATTTCACATTCTTTAGTCCGAGGATCTTGCCAAGACATTGATGGTTGATTCCATTCTATTTCTTTTACCATTCTTTTACCAACTTTATTTTTTTTTCTCCTCCTGGTCTTAAAATAATCCGTGTACCTGGCCTCAAATATAATCACCCATATTTGGCTCAAAGTACTTTATTATCGTGGGAGAATCATATCCAACATATATCTCCATCCTCCTTTTGAGGTCCCATCTTAGTTCTCTGTGGTGGAGCAATTAGTACATAGACAGCACATCCAAATGTCTTATGATGGGGTATGTCTGGCTCTTTACCCGTTAATAATTGTGATAGGGGATATCTATGCTCACTAAATGACCTGATGCGTATTAACTTAGGTGCATGTAAATTTCGTGTGGCCCAAGCTGTGAATGGGAGTTTTGACCTCATAAGTTATGATCTATCAATCAGCTATTTGCGTTTTAAAAGATTTTGGCCAAGCCGTTCTTGGTATAGACATGTATCACAGAGTTGTCCACACTTACCCCCATGGACATACCATAATCATTTAAACGCTTGAGACATGTATTCACCAGTATTATCTAGACATATAGTTTTTGTTTATGAAAAAGGGCTCGTAGCCGTTTTACTGGTGATGGCCTAATGAGTTTCCCTTGTGTACATGCTACACACGTGAGATTCTTTTGGATAAATCTTCTTATCTTTTAATGTGTGTCTTTTGAATATCAATTTTTGCATCATGTTTGGACCAGGATGGCCAATCCGGTCGTGCCATAAAATGTATATTTTCGCAGGCATTTAGCCTATATCATACTGATCTATGCATAGTCTAGGCCAGTAGAGAATGCATGCATAGTCTTTAGGACTTATTATGGCCTTGGGCGATTTTATACATATATCTAAAGGAACTCTTTGTTTCCTTCCCCCATTGTTTCAATATAGAAACCATTCATTCTTATATCTTTAGAATTCAATAGGCTGCTCTTGCTCTTATAGCTGGGTGAATATAAGACATCACTGATTTCTAGATGCATACCCTTACGAAATAATATATTAGCCTAGCCATAGTCTTCTTTCAGACTGACGATACATGTTTTAGTACTTATATTGGCGTTTTTCAGTGTACTCATATAGAAAAATCATTCATTCATTTAATCTAAGCAGACAATGTAATAGAAACAAATTCAAGGAGATAAAAATAAGAGAAAACATACAAGCAAAGCAATCACACTAGTTTGATGTCGAAATCAGATTATAAACTTGATTCTTTTAGGCAATCATAAGTCTCTTATTCCATAAGATCATCTTGATCATGTTCGAAATTATTTTCACCATCTTTATAGACCAAGTGGGTTTCAGGATTCTTCCCTTTCAGACTCTCTTTGATAGAGGTCACAAAAATGTTTGGGAGTCCTTCTTATCTTAGCCCAATGGTTCCCCATTCCACATCTATGGCACACTGATTTGGTCGAGCTTTGTGGTTTAAAGGATATACCACGGCCACTGCCTTGACCATGGCTCAAATTGGGTTGATACCCACGGCCTCTGCCATAGTGATTCCCACGGCCAAATGTGTTATAGTGGCCATGGCCACGTCCTTTCCACCCTCCACGGCCATGACCGTGTGGTCTATCATTCTGGACGTGGTTACCTTTTTTTTTTTCTTCTGCGGCCTTATTGGTATCAGGTAATAGAGTTAATCCAGGAGGTCTCATTTCCCTGTTTCTCATCAGTAATCCATTATTTTGCCCAACTAGCAATAGACTCATCCACGGACTTATAGTCGTGGATTCTGGGATTCCTCCAATCAAATAGGGCATTTGGTAATAACACCGTTCTTTGGTGATCATATCTCGATTTTTAACTTTGTCCAAAGGTCTAGAGGATTCTCTATAGTCAGATACTGATCTTTGAGACTCTTAATAAGATGATGGCTAATAATTAATATTGCCCTGTATCAATCTTTCTCATTGGCATTATTGCCTTCTATGATACATTCACCAAGTCTTTTTTTTACTTTAGGATAATTTTGTATCCAATGCTCATCGTAAATAATTATCTCCAGAGAAATTTAGGGCAGCAAAATCCAGGTTGATTTTCGATATCTCAAATCATATATCACTCAATATTTAGGTATAATTTTCATGCGGCCTTACTCTTAAAAACAATCAATTCAGATTTCAATCTTGTGAGGGCAATGAGACTATCAATCTTAAAGGCATTTAATCAATCAGTCAATTTCTAACAAGTCTCAGTAATACTATTTCTATGTGCTCATAATATTATGGTTAATCAAGACTAGCAAAAACGAATTCAATTAATCATGCAATTAGGGTTTAACAATCAATGGATTTTAGCAAGACTAGTAAAAAGATTTATTAATCACTCAATCAGTTTCAATGCTGATTTTAGCAATACTAGAATATAGATTTCAAGCATGAATTTCAATGAATCAGTTTCAAGGCTGATTGATATTTAGCCTAAACCATGTGTAAATAATTTATCTAGTATCCGAATTTATCAAACCTCAAAAACATATAATCAGATCAATCAATTTAATCGAACTTAGCATACAATCTTAAACCTCAAGACATTATATTTTATCATGAATCTATCAACCTAGCATAAGGATTCTCAATTCTCAAAGACATCCAAATCAGATCAATATAACCTACCAGACAGATTATTTAGGGTTTCTATTTAAAACAGACCAGATTACAAAACTATCAATCCTAGAAGATGATACTAAACCTCAAGAATCATGCAATCAGATCATTCGAATTTTAAACAAGTAAACCTCAATCAATCTATCAACATATCAGATTATATAAGCAAAGCAAGCTATCAACCTATCGGATTCAATCAATGTTTTAACAGGCTCGTCGGTTTAAACAATTTTAAATCAGATGAACAATTAACCAAGCAGGATGAGAAAATAAATCTATCAATTTAACGGTCAAACAATTCTAGCAACAAAGCATCAGATTCAATCAGATTTAAAACCTCAATGATCAAAACCGAAAACAGTTTTGATTTCAAAATATTCGATTAGGGTTTTAATATGTGATTTGATAATTATAGTATAATTAATTCTGATACTTATATTATTTAGGGTTAGGGTTTATCGGATTTTAACTTGTAAAAACCGATTTGGGGTTTTAATCATGTAGGAACATGATTTAGGGTTTGGGGTATCGAACTTTTAGAGCTTCGATCTACTCAATTAGGATTTTTGATCTATTACCCTATGGTTTTGATTCATAAAGATTAGGGTTTTAGGGTTTCATTCTTTATCAATCAATCCATGTTCGATTATGGGTTCTTAGGTTTTGAATTACCTTTTAACCTTAGATGATTGTTGAATCGGACCACCAAAGGAGTTGAGCCGCGAGCTGGACACGAACGGGACGCGAGCTGGAATGGATCGAGTTGCTTCTATCGGGTCGCAGACGTCCTTTGTTGCTTGATCGGGAACGCCTTGATCGTCGGACGCGAGCTGTCTGATGCTGTCGCGAACGAGGAAGAGGTCGCGTACTGAAGCTGCTCTCGGGTCGCGAACGTCTGAGCTAGGATCAGGAACGCCTTGGGCTGAAGCTGATCGGGGACGCGAGCTGGAACAGATGCGGGAACAAGAGACGCGATCAGGGTTTAGGGTTCGTCGGATCGCCGGCTAGGGTTAGGGTTTTAGGGTTTTTCGATTTGGGTATTAGCTTAGGGATTTAGAGTTTCGTGTTGATAACGTGTTATAAAAGTAATGGAAAAATATATCATTATTCATAACATAGAGGTTCCTTATATACGAGATTACACCGTCATAGATAAATGAAAAGATTACAAATCATAATCTCTTGGTTATGAGCCATCCACGATCTCGTTCATAACAATAATTATTTTTTCATCAAAATCGTACAATTGTGGTGTTCACTAGTAATTATCCCGTGTTATTATTATATTTATTTTAATCATATGTATGATTTCAAGTAGTTATTAGAACCGGTTCAGTTATTCATTTTTCCTATATCTATTGGATTGCACATATTATTCTAAATTAAACTACAATCTATACTATATTACAAGGGTTATATGAGCATCAGAAATGATGTCCACGTCAGACAATAAAATCAACCAATCAAGAGATTCCTTTTTGACATGTCATCTCGGTTGTGGTTTGTTGGGCTTCGATTTTTTTTTAAAGATAGAAAGTTAATGATGTTGGCCCAGTAAGCCCATCTCCTTTGCTTTTGTCTCTTCTTCACGCCTTCTGCGATCTGAGAGTCCAGAGATGACGTTTCCCTTTCTGTTTTCTCCAGATCCCGATTTGCTAGATCGATTCGTTGCTCCCTTCAGGAAACGAAAACCAGTCCGCGTCTACATGGACGGCTGCTTCGACATGATGCACTACGGCCACTGCAACGCGCTCCGGCAGGCGTGCTCTCTGCGACGAATTGGTCGTCGGCGTGGTCAACGACGAGGAGGTCATAGCTAACAAGGGACCTCCCGTTACGCCTCTTCACGAGAGGTGATGATGATCTCTTTTGTTGTGTATCCAAAATCGCTTTATTTTTTTGTTCTGATTTGTGTAGTTGGTTGTGTGTGTTTTAGGATGATAATGGTGAAGGCTGTTAAGCGGGTGGATGATGTTATTCCCGATGCTCCTTACGCAATCACGGAGGAGTTCATGAAGAGGTTGTTTGATGAGTATCGGATTGATTACATTATCCATGGGGATGATCCTTGCGTTCTTCCTGATGGAACTGATGCTTATGCCTTGGCTAAGAAGGCTGGGAGGTATAAGAAGATCAAGCGTACTGAAGGAGTTTCCAGCACTGATATCGTTGGTAAAATAAAAACTTACAGTACATTCAATTGTTGCTTAGATTTTGTTTATCTGCTAAGGGGAGATAACGAGCTGTTAAGGGGATATACAAACTGTTAACGGTTAATGGATAGGTTTGACTAATCACATAAAGATTATAACTTTGTTCGAGTTTCTGCAGGTCGATAACAAACATTTTGGAATTTTAAGGAACGAACTTTCGATATGGAAACTTTGATTCTTCTTCTGCTGAGAATGGGTTTGAGTCTTATAGGTAGAGATGTATGAGGTAGAGATGTATGAGAATGAATTTTCAATTTGGAAACTCTGATTCTTCATCTGCTAAGAATGGTTTTGTGTATCTTTGTTTAGTAAACCTCACAATGTGGTCTCTTTTGTAGAATGAGAAACGAGAGAGAGTGGTGAAGGCAAGTCGTGATATCACTATGAACATCAAAAAAGTCATCTTTCAAGTTCACAGGTAACAACATCAAACTCTTATACTCTGTTTTGTTTTGGGTGATAATGTTTTTTTTTTATGTGGCAGACTCAGTAAAGACAACAAAGAAGAGGTTCTGGAGAAAGCAGGGAAAGATTTAGAAGCAGTGAGGGAACAACACTTTGCCCGGCTGATGAAAGAGCTTCAAGGAACTGATTTTTGGAAGCTCCGGCGAGCTTACTCCCCAGGGGTCTGTCAGAGGATCATAAACAATCATTCATCTTTCTAAAACCATTTTGGTTTAACTGATACATGATTGTGTGTGGGTTAACTTACAGGTGCAGGAATATGTTGAAGATGCAACGTTTTATAAGTTCGGCATGTCCGGAACACTCTGTACTCTAGATGAGATTAACTCTACGCTTTTACCGCTTAGTGACCCTTCTCTAGAGCCACTGCAGATCAACATCCTTGACTATATTCTCGGGGTATGTTGTAGACTCTCTTGATTTAATGTTAACTCTGTTAAGAAGATCTCAGTTTATGTTTGCTTACTTGTGCAGCTTGCAGATATGACTAGAGAGCTAATGAGGATGGCGATTGGTAGAATATCAGATGGTGAAGTCAAGTTCGCGCAGAGGATTTGTCAGTTTGTCAGACAGATTCACAGGGAACTGTTGCTGGTCGTGCCTCAGATGGATGATAGTTATGACATGAAGTCAAAGATGGAAGTGATGCTTCAAAGTGTGATCAAAATTGAGAATGGTACATTATCTTAGCAGTATTTTTCTTAGCTTTTTGTTATTATATGTAATTCTTGATTTGGTTTGTTTTGGTTGATGACCAACTTTGTCCATTGCAGGTTTCACACAGACGAACTAGAAATCTACTCTTACTTGTGTGGCTGCTTATGGTATAGATAAAAAATGTTGGAGACATGCATTACTTATTTATGTGATAATATGAAGCTTTTTTAGTTTCACTTTCTAGCTATTGCTCTGTAAACTTCCCATTTTGTTTTCTTGGCTTCGGGTTGTTTCTTCTACTGCAAAACGAGGTTTTAGTAAGGATTTTGTGCTATGTAATACTGATTCATTTCATAGTTAAGTTTATTATGTGTTAAACGTTGGAAAGTGTAAGATTTAGAGGAAGAATGGAAAAAAAAAACCTTCTATCCAAGGTTAAGTTGATCAAAGTATCTACATATCAAATTATATATAATAGTAATACAAAAACTCAACAAACCAGACATCAATTAGTTTATCAATTTTTGAAATTGTCTTATCTTTATATTAGAATTAGAATTAGTTATAAAACTAAAGTAATATAAAATTCAGGTTATTTACTGCATAGATATTCTATCTTATTTACCAATACCATCATCTCCTTTTTCGTTCTTATTAAAAAGGAGAAAAATATTATATGTATTAACCTAAATACATAAAAGCTTTCTTTTTAACAGTAACTCTTACAAAAAAGAAATATTAATATATGAAAATTTCACCTTTTATTATAGTCCCTCTCTATACAAATAATGGATTTTTTAAAAAAGTCTTTTACTTGCATAATGCATACAAAAGATTGATGTTCTATTTTTAATTAATGCATTTCACTTGAAAACTAAACACATAAATCAAAATACGAAGGAGTGGTTTAATTTTATTGGGAAGCAAATAAAATTAACAAAAATAATAAATCAAAATATTTGTTTAATTTTTTTAATATATGGAAAAAAATTATAACATCAATATTTTAAATTCAAAAGGAGTATATAATTAATATAATAAATTAGTTTGTTTATGTAGTATATAAATAATCCAGCTGAAGATAATCTACGAAGTTTAAATTAGCTGTAAAATTTACGATTTTTTTATACACCTCAATAAATAAGATAAAATTTATTTAAACCATAACTAGGTTTAGTTAACTTTTACTCATCTTATTTATCATTTTATATATGATTTTCAGTAATAACCGAAACCAAATGGTGAGTTATTGAATTTTTTTAGATACAAAGCAATGAATAAATACAAACCTATTTAATTTTTCTACCAATTTAATAGTTGAAAAATTGATTGTAATATATATAAACAATTTCTATTCAAATATAAGTGTAAATTTTTTAATTTAACTAAAACTTACACTCATGTGTAATTAAAATATTTTTAAAAGTATTTTATATAATTTTTAATTTTTGTTTACAATCAAAACTAAACTACAATTTAGTTTCTAATTATACTGTCATAATTAAAATGTTAATTAAATAATTTCGAAAATATAGCTTTAAAAGATTCTAAAAGATATTTGAAAGATTTGGTTAGACATTTTCTTAAGATATTTATTAGTATTTTAAATAAAAATAAATATATTATAATTAAGTTATGTAAAATTTTATAAATATTTTAAGAATTTTCCAAATAAAAAGAATCACACATAAAAGGTGTCATGATTTCTATTTTAATAGATTATATATAAATAAATCCATATGAATTTTTGAATAACCATATACTGAAAAGCAAAGGAGAATACAATTTATAAAAACACAAATAAAAATAGAACTCAGTATTGATCGTAACCAAAAAAATATAAATCATTATAAATCTAACAATTTCTTATACTGAGAACTTAAATAGGTCTTTTACAAAAACAAAAAAAGAACTCAAATGGATAAAGATGAGGAATTGGATTATAACTAAGACTTAATTAGTTTTTGTTAATTCTATTTTATTTTAGATATTAAAACAATAAAGTTTAATTTAAATAGCTTCAAAGTCATAAATTATTTCATTTTTTAATTCTGTAAAAAATATACATATATATGTACCTTAAAAAAACACCACATGTATATGTACTCAAATAAAATAATATCCAAATTTATATTTTATTTAAATTTTATGCAAAAACCCGGGCGTAGCCCGGGAAAGGTTTTAGTTTCTTTAAATTATATATAGGCTAAACGCAGATCAATTTTGAATTATATTTAGTTTGATCCTTTAATATTTTTTTTTTAATATATTTTGGTTGTTCCTCTCTTGATCCTTTAAGATTTATGAATATATTTTATTAAATTATAATTTTTTTATATATGTTGTTTTTAGAAAATGAAAAGATATTAATGGATTAAGAGTTACACTAATACTATTTTATAAACTCATACATGTATATAAATATTCATAAGTATACAACTTATGTAGAATATTAGTTTAAATAATGGTACATTTTTATCATAATTAATTAATTATACATGTCATTTCATCTAACAAATTTAAATCAGTTTAGTTATAATTTCTAAGTATATCTTTACTATATAAAATGAACTAATTTAAAGGTTCCTAAGCTATGCCACCTAGGATAAAATATTCTCACCCAATCAACCTTACACCTCATCATAATTTGCCATGTAACCTTCTTAATTGCCGACAATTGAGACAATATTGGACGTCTATTTTGGTACTCACATGGCTTTTAAACTATACATGTTTTTTATGTTGCAGTGACCCATGATGAAACGCAAAATATATGCTAACTGAACCACCGTTTAAAATTTTGGACTTCATCTTCTTCGTTTCTTTATGTGATTCGCTTATGTTTACACCTTATGTTATTCCATCCTTAAATCTCCTTCGGTTACTCTATCTAATGTCATGCAGTCCTTTCCAATCCCTCTACTTTACTCTTTTATAAATAACTACATTTACAATCTTCGCCTTGACCTAAATCACCTACGGGGTGGGCTAGAGTTCCTTTGTGATTGATTTGATGAACATGTATGAGATGAGATTCCTTAACATAATCTTTTGCTTAGTCACAATTACTTATTCTACTACAGAGTACTGTCGTACATGGTTTCATATCGCGTAATTGTGTTGTCTGTTACCCAAGTAACCTCAACCGTGGAGCCACCTCCAATATATTCTATCTTATGAGAGTGAGTTTATCATTGTAATCAGGTCCGATAAAGTTTCAGTTTTTTTTTCAAACTTGGTTATCTTTATTATTGCTAATCCAAATCAAAGAGAATTCTCTTTGTGGCGATTGTATACAGTGCTTGCATTTCGTATCTTGCTATTCCTCCTCTTCGGGTACGTTTCTCCTGCAATTCAATTTCTCAAAAGATGTTTATTTTTATTTTTTAAATGTAGTTTCTTTCTTTGTTGGGAATGTTGAGTAGAATATAACTTTTCTTACATTTTAAAAGAAATCCTTTTGGTTAACCCTCGCAAGTCGTGATCCTCCCTCCAGAATGGAATTAGATGATGATGCAAGCATGAAGGTATATGGCTGGTTACCAAAAGCTCTCTCAAAAACACCTTTCCTTCATAGAGAGATCAGAGAACACTGACTGATCTGATTGTGGAAATCTCTTTGCAGCCTTGGAGCGTTCTGGCCATATGATATCATCAGAAACTACATCGTATTGATCTTGAGAAACTTCAGTTCATTGGAGACTCTCTCAAGATTGAAACAAGAGGACATGTGGTAATACTTATATTAAATTTAAGAAACTGAAAGAAAATATATGTTTTCATGTCAGAGTCGTAAAGAGTGTTGGACTATTAGGGCGTATACTCAACCTAGGATACAATGTCTTGGTAGGCGCACCAGAGGAATCCGTGGCTCCTTTCTTCGAAATTTCGATGAGCTTGGATTTACTGAACACATTTCCATAATCATCTTACTGCTGAATAAGCTGGAGAGATGCATCCTCCTTATAGATTTTATTTATGTATAGATTGTATTGTGTTCCAAAAAAAATGTGTATAGATTGTATTATAAGTATTTATATTTTTATGTGAAAAATTGTTGAAGTTCATATTATCATATATCTATTTAAATTGTTTGTTTCGTAGTTTTGCGTATACGTCTTTGGTTGATTAAAATTCACATGTAATAATATTGAATGTCTCTTGCAGATTGTTATTTAGGAAAAAGTTGAAAATGCTATTTTGAATATGAAATAATCTAAGATTTTTTTTTTTTTTGGAAATGCTCTTTTTGAATATGGAATAATTAAGATATATATATTTTAACATAATACAAGATGGTCAAAAAAATTATTGAGGAAAAGAAAATATATTATAAAATATATTTTGAGTTACTTAAAGAGTATATATATAGATTAACATCAGATCGAAGATTATATTTTTATGAAAACATCGCAGGATTATGTGTAAGACAATATATTATCTGAGATTAGTCATATTTGAGGAGGTTGCTAAAGAATTCTATGCTCGAAAATTCAAAATTAACAAAAATATCACTTAATTTATCAAAACAAAAAGTTATGTAACATGTACGTAAAAGAAATATGGAAATATATTGTTCGTTTGCTTTTGAACATGTAAAAACAACAAATAAAATAACAAAAACTTTATCATGGAAAATGCAATTTATTTATTTGTTTCATAATTTAAGGTAGGGTTGTTCAATATGGTAAAACCGTACCGAACCAAACCGAAATAGACAATATGGTTTGGTTTTAGTATATACCATATAAACCGAGTGGATGTGATTTTATAAAAACCGTAGGACTTGGATATGGTTTGGTTTATAACCGATTAAACCGAATAAACCGAAGAAAATCAATCAAAAATAGAAACATGTATATATATATATATTATAACAACGCATGATTATATAAGTTAATTTTTTGCTAATAACTATTATCATATTTTTTACAGTAATAAAGAAGCCCTATTTTGTAATACTTGAACTATAATTAAGTAACAATCATCGCAACCAAGGCTTCTTATTTTCTTAGTCTTCTTTTTTTTATTTGTTTTCTTTATTTTAGCATTGACTAAATTGAAGTAAATATTATAAATTTGATGGACAGAAATTAGTGGAAATTCTTCACAGTTTTTTCTTATCTATAAACGAACAGAGTTTCGTAACAGAGTCTCGTGTTCAATCGAAGAATCATGACTTTGATGAACACTAAATATGGAAGAATAAAAAAATAATTCTTTCGTGCTTCTGTTTTTTTTTCAAAATTTTGAGATTTGATTTTAATTCTAGATTTGATTCTTTTATTAGATGGTAGAAGCGTTTTCTATTTTTTTGTTCTTTTATTTAAACATATAATATTTTTATTAAATGATTGTGTTGGCAACATGTCTCTAAAATTCATATAATATAATCCTAAACTAAATCGTTATGTTTTTTGGTATAAAACCGAATAAATCGAATAAACCGAATAAACCGAATAAACCAAATAAACCGAAAACCGACGGTATATAGACCGAACTGAACCGAAATAAATATGGATTTAGAATGGTGGTTGTATTTTACTAATCGAAATACCGAAAAACCGAAAAAACCGAACCGATATCCAGATTAAACACCCCTAATTTAAGGTAACTATTGTTCGCCTAATACATGAAAGTACTTCTATTTGGACACCGTCATTAACATCATAAAAAGCTTCGGAAGAGAACAAACTGAATTTTCATAACAAAGTCAGTTGTTAACTTAGTGTCCAACGCTAATTAAGCTCTCAATAACAACATTTCAAGGATAAACAGATCATGCGTTTTCATTTATAATATGATGAATGATCAAAAAGATTATGCTAAGTGTGGCTTATTCAATAGTTTATGATATAAAAATAATAAAATAATTTCTAAGATATTACCTACCAATTTTACGCGCGGACAACGACCTAGTATTAGTAAATTGCACTAATTCATGTGAATCAAAATACAATTGTTCTTAATTCTAATTAAAATAAAATCTAATTAATTTGTTAGTGTTATTTAATTTCATTCTTCAGTTTATTTTTCCATATATTTTCATAAATTCTATGTAATCTTATATACAATTAAAAAATACTCCCTCTGTTTCATTATAAGTGCCGTTTTAGGTTTCGGCAGACGGATTAAGGAAACAATTAATTTTGTACATTTCTTATAAAAAAACATTATTATCTATACACCTAACCATATTTCAACCAGTAGAAAAATAAATTTTGCATAAAATTAATAAATTTTGCATAAAATTAATAAATTTTGCATAAAATTAATAAATTTTGCATTGAAAATCGAAAACGACACTTATTTTGTAACGAAAAAAATTCTCTAAAACGACACTTAATATGAAACGGAGGAGTAAGATTTTTAGAATGTAATAACCAATAACTAATTTCACATCAATTTGGCAATGTATGATTTAAACGTGACAACTATACTTTTAATTTCGTTGTCTGTATTTCCCAAGTGGCAAGTGGCAAGTGGCAAGTGGCAAGTGTCATCAAAATTTCAACACTTCCAATCAACGTCGTTTCCACTTCCAAACAATATAGACAAGTAGATCTGAGTTCATCAAGTGAAGCAGCTAACTTGGAAATTTCCAATGGAATTAAGATCGACTAGTCAAGCAGCTAACTTGGAAATTTCCGAATGGAGTCAACTAGTCAAGCAGCCAACATGGAAATCTCTAATGGATAAAAAGTTTCCGACAGCAATAGAGCTGTCAAATGGTTCATCCAACATTTAGAATATCTCCAATAACAATCTTCATTTTAAGAGTGGCTGCTCTTCCAGAAATTAATATTATTATAATTACTAGAATTTTTCCCGGGCTACGCCCGGTTTTATTTTCATTAATTTTAAAATAGTATGTTAATATATTTAAAGTATAAATTACTAAAATAAAAATTTAATTATTAGAATACAAACAAAAATAATTATAAAATATATATTATATTATCACAGTAGAAAAACAGGCTAAAATCTCAATCATTTTAAATTTTGATTTCGTAACTCCTCTGTTCATTATATCTTTCTGATTCGTATTGTATAATTAGTGGCTAAAAGTTTAAGTTCTTACCAAGAAAACTAAACTTTCTAGAAGTATGCATGAAAAATAAAATGGGGTTGCTGAAATTTTCTTCCAAATTCAAAAAAGTTAGATACAATAAATATTTTCTTTTGTAAATACCTTGATAACAGGTAAAAAGATAATTTCTTATTGAGTATTTTTCTGAAATTTCATAAATGTTGAAAAAATATAATAGTTTTCGAAGGTGATTGGTAAGTACTCCGAATGCTTTCCACACTTTTTCACAACTAATCTAATTTACCAATCATGCTTTAAAAAAATAATTTAAATGTACAATTCAAAAGTTAAACTGAAAATAGATTGGCTATGAAATCATTTTTTAAGAACTTATATTTAGTACTTTGAAAGTTATTGATATAAATATACATCAATAGGTTGTACAACTACAACATATTTTTTTACAAATTTACAGCTTATATTCTAAAGCAAATAATTAAGTTTGCAGCTACAAAGACTAATTATCTCCACTAAATATTATTTTCCTTTTGTCGTTCTCTGCTAAATATTATCTTTTAAAATATTATTCGTTTTCATGAGATTCATGTTTTTCATCGTCGATTTCCAAGAACAAAGATAGAAGATATTATAGATATAGATATTAGATACGTGAATTCTCCTATTGACTCCCATTAAGGAAAAAAAATACATGTTACATTCGAAATAGTCTATTTACATATAAATCAAAGATTATTTTGTTAAAAATAATAATTAAGATCTGGGTTGTGATTTTGCATCTAGTTAAATAATTATGAACTTTTTATTGAAATAATTCAAAAATTAACGCCCAAATTACATATTTATGTTATTAAATTAAAGGAATTCTAATTTTACCGTAATATTTGATATATTTTATAAATTTATTTTAAAAAATAAAAATTTGCATAAATACCTTAAATCTGTGATGGAAATAAGACTAATTTTCTTAAATCATTTATAAATGTTTAAGAATCATTTATAAAACATTTATAGAAGTGTTTGAAATAATATTAAAAACAGTATCTAAAGTATGGTATTTTAAGCAGTTGCTCATTAAATTTGGATATCCTTTTCTATTTTGTTTTTCATTTTTAATTAAAATTCTTAAAATCCTTTGTACATATATCGTTTACAAATTTTGTCAGAATATTTACAAAAACTTCCTGGTTTTGTTAGCTCTAAGTTTTGAACATAATTTTTCCCCGTCAGCATAGAATTTGTATTATTATAAAATATTCATAATTTTGAAATATAAAAAATGAGTAACTCACATTTAGGCACTAAAAATGGGAAATGTAATTTGGCCCTCTTATCTTGACATACTATACAGAATCAAAGCTTCTCTGTTCTATTTTTTAATCCTATACAAAGCAAGAATCATTTTCAACATCTATATGTTTTCATTTTGTTTCATACTATACAGAATCAAAGCTTCTCTGTTCTATTTTTTAATCCTATACAAAGCAAGAATCCTTTTCAACGTCTATATGAATCCTCTTTCCATCTCTCTCTTTCTCTGTTTCATCAGTCAGTGGACACTGCACCAAAACAAAGGCTAAGGTTTGGTCTGGAAGAGAACTGTACCATAAGTAGAAACTCAGTATACAGTTACATTCCAATCCATGTAGTCTACTCCATCCCCCGATTGCAAAACGTAGCCCGTCGTTATCTGGATATCGCTGGTCAATGGCATTGCGGATGTCTCTTATGGTTTGGTTTGATCTAAAAGGTCCCAATCCCATCTGCCAATCTGATAGATATCATAATAGTACTTGGCGCAGTTTGTGTCTCCACAGTTGTCCTCCTGTCTCGGTTAGCAAAAGGATCAAGGACTGTTTCCGCACTTGAACCTTCCTATACAGCCTTATCCTATACAGTGAAGTCAACAAAATATTCAGAAGTGAAAATAGAAAAGCAAACACCTTATGTAAAGCTAAGACCAGAGGAAGAGAAGGGTTACATACATCCACTTGAGATGACGCCATGCCAGGAATAGCCACTGTAAAGTCTCCTTCACCACCCTCTTCAAGTGACTTTTGTGTCTCCGTGGGGCCACTTGAAACATATGAATCATCAAACTGTGATTGTGAAGGTAATGATCCCATCGATGGAAGAGGCGGATCTCTGTTCTCTATCAAACCCATATTAGTGATCCTGAAAGAAAAGGAGAAAGAGATATAATACTCTAGAAACCAACATTCAGTGGTTTACCTAGAAGAGCTCCCGGTTTCAAATTCTTATGAATCCTCCTGAACTGGCGTTGTTTTATCCTCTTCCACGAGACAGGAGAAGGCTTGGTCTATATTCCAATTGCTGGCTGTAAGGTAAATGGTTGCAACATCTCGAGTAACTACTCCATCAGCCGCATCGACGAATATATCAATGAATTCATCTTGTTTCAGCGAATTCAGCAGCTCCCTAGTTTGTGTAGGACTTGAACTTTCCTGAAATGCAAGCAGTGTATGCATCAACATTGAGTTCCATTCTCGGCAACTCAAAGAAAGAGCAGCAAGAGACAATAGGTTGTTTGCTAAGTTTATGTTTAGCTTGATGAACCATGTGATGGCAGGTGCTGCTGTCTCTGCGGTTCAGGGTTTCGAGCAGCACGCGGTGGAGGTGGTGGACAAAGAGAGGTTCTTCTAGGCGACCTGGATCTGCTCCTGTGAGAGGTAGAAGAAGTTTTAGCCTCGCCTTCCTCTCTAACCTTGTGAACAGCATCCAAACATTTCCTCAAGATTAATCTGTCCTTCCCACTGACGATAATGAACTTGTCATCCATTTTGATCTTGCAGCCGGTCTCGCTCTCAATCCTTTCCACAACTTTCTCAGTAAACAAATCTCTAACGTTCTTGTCCCTAGCTGGTACCCTCTCAAGGAACTCATGAGACTTTCTGTTGGCACCAAGAGTCGATGGACATCCCTAAATAAGAAACAACAATCAGTAACGAAGTATACAGACTACAAAAAAGTAAGTAACTTCAGAGGATAGTTACCTGTGTGAAATGACCAGACTCTCTACATATCTTACAGATCATTTCCTCTTCTTTCCTCTTCTTCCAGTTCCTCTCAGTGGCTTTGGACTTAGCCTCCCAAACCTTAGCCTCTCGGCTGATGAAATCAGTTGGTACGGAGTTGGGGTCAGGGAGCTCCTGCTGCTCTTCTTCTTCATCACATTTATCTTCAGGAAGTTTAGGTTTTTCTTGGACATTGGTGGTTACAGTAACTTGAGGACATGTGTACTCCTTGTAGATTTCACTAAAGTCGTCATAAATATCTGGGTATTCTGACATTGTGCTTTCCATCTGAATACAAACACAATCACAAATCTCTCTCACTTTCAATTTCAATTTCCAAACACATCCAATAAGAACTAAGTTCATCGATCACAAATACGATTTGTACATAGCTCAATGCAAATCATATACACAGAATCAAAGAGCGGCTAAGAAAGCGAATGGGAAGAGTGAATCTAGATTTCTTGGAGTAAGGTTTCTATCGTTTACCTTTCGAAGCGCGAATCAATCAGTGGCAACCGCGTTTCTCGTGAAGGTGACTCTGTGCTTGAATCTTGGTCAACAGCCATACCACAAAAAAAAATTTTGATCATATAAAAGACAGAACAAAACACTATCAGAAGACAAAAGCACCCTAAATCAAGAACACACAAAGACACGTTAAACCATAAATCAAGAGCAGAAAGATATGCTAAACCGTAAATGAAGAAATGATGACCTAGCAGAAGGAGGGCTCCCGATTCTGACATTCGTCGAGGTATTACGAAACGGCGGCACTTTACTCAAGACGTCATGCATCGTATCGGCCGATCCTTCATTCCCTGAGAACCCGTGCAGATACCACGGCTCCGTATGACTACCGTCGTGTGATAATGGCACCGTCTTCGACTTCTTCTCAGGTGTATCATACCCGTGCAGATTCCTTGTTGTCGCTGAGGTACTTTGTTGCGTCCGCCATAGACGACGATCCATGAGAAAGTTCTATGAATCTCGCGATCTTCTCGTTCTCCTTTGTTCCTCCGCTGCGGTTCTCTGGTTCTCAGACGGAGGTTGAGTCGGTGACGGCGAGGTTTTCTGCAGCAAGCCTCCATCGATTCGTGAAACGTAGTAAACAGAGAAGAGGGAGAGAAAAGGGGATCGAAGATCGATTTTGATAAATTAGGGTTGGTTCTTGGCGGAAAGGGAACTTCAGCGAGTCACGGGCTTCCCGTACTTTTCGATTCCGAAATTATCGGGCCTGTAGAATGTGAGGCCCAAATGACACGCACAGAGTGTCTGACGTGGCGAATATCTGATTTCCTATTGGTTGATTTTTTATGCTGACGTGGACATGCTCAATGGAGCTCATATATCCCTTTTAATATAGTATTTTAATATAGTATATAGGTATGTAATTCATAACACTGTAGTAAGAAAATTAAAAAAAAAATAGTGTTTTGAGAATATATGTTTGGACGGACTGTTTTTATGTTACTGAAAAACATATATGTTCATTAAGAATATGTTCAAATAGACATGTCCATAGACAACCAATTAAAAGGTAGATTTAAATTTACTTATTAAATAAATTTTAGATTAGTGCGTCTTTTTTTAAAATGATGTTATATTAGTAAATAAATTTAAATAATTCAATACTGCTTATTATATTTTTGTCAAAATATAAATATTTTCAATAAAAATAAATGTATTATTTTTCCCAAAAAACTTTTGACTATATAGGTTTTATTAAAATCATCAAGGGTGAGAAATTTTATTTTCCTAAAGTTAAGAAAAAATGTAAATATGTAGAAAAATTCAAAGTAAAACAAGCATAGGGAATCATGGAATTCACAGAGCATTGGGCATCATGGAATTCAGAAACATTCCAACAAGCATATATTGATGAATGTCAGAGGAATCATTAAGCAAAGTTTTGAACTCAAAGCACACGATAATAGAATTAACATACTATTATAGCACTCTCCTATATAAACATCAATACTAACTTCCGTAGAGTCTCATATTCCAAACATGTATTGGATTCGAGTTTGATGTGTCCACAAAGAGCGATATTATCGGTTTTTGTTAGTTCATGACACTTGTTAGTAAACATTCAACAGGTCAGACTAGTAGTATAGGTCAACTCCAAAAGACACGAAAAGATCATATTTGTCATAATTTCATTCCAATGAGACATCAAGAACAATATAATTCAAAACAAAAAAATTGATATAGGAATAGTATTAATACTATTCATCATATCAAATATTTAAAATATATATATTTCTCATGTTTTATTTAATAATACAGCTAAATAAGTATTATTAATCTGTTGTAATTCGTCATAAATATATCATTTTATTTTGTATTTTTCATTTTACTTTCACAAAGTAAGAATTAAAATTTCAATTTTAATGAATATTATCACTAAATAAAATATTTACATATTATTATTTTTATTTGTAATAATAAAAATTTAATTATAATTAATATATTTACACAAACATAAAATTAGAAATCTTTAACTAACAAACATAAAATTTAAATGTGATAAAATAATTCTTTATCAATTAAAATATTAACATTATTAAATTAAAAATTAAAAATGTAAAATACTATTTTGGTGTACAATTTAGTGTTATTGTTAAAAAGAAAAAGTAAAATATGCTATCAAAACACTAAATGTTTTTTTTAATTAATCTCTAAGTATTCCAGAGCTATGGAAATGCTCATTCCCCAATGGGAGATGTATCCTGTGGGTAGATTCTTTCCGGGTATTTAAATGGGCTGAAAATAAGTGTTCATATTCATGTAAATGTCTAAAACAATGTGACTTAGTTTAGAACAACAAATGGATATAATCTGAAACGTGTTAGCGTCCTAAGCATGTGCCCTTACCACTCAACCGTAAGATCCCGGACCTCACTACTCTAAATTTGATGTTATGCTTAGAGTTGCACTTAGCAAACAATACATACCAGAATCGTACGCAACTCTTTTGAATGCTTCAAACCAAATTGTGAATAAAACCCTTTTTAGAAAACTGATTTTTCATGTATATATATATATATATGAAACTGTAGTTGGCGTCCATATAAGATATATAGAAAATTTTAAAATACTATAATTTTATAGTATTTAGGGTTAGGATTGGGTTGATACTTTTACAATTTTTTATAAATTATTTTTAAACATTTATAAATTATTTTGAGGGTTAGTTTATTCTTTTTCATCATACACTCAAAGTATTTATGAAAATTATTATCTTGTAAAAGTAAATTTGAACATTGGTATCAAATTTGTTGTAAAGTTGGAATTCTCCCAAAGAATATCCATTCTGTTTTAATAATCAACATTGAAAATCAAACAATACACTTTTCTCAGCCATACGGCACCCACCAATTTTAGGGCTGGGTATAGTTACTTGGCTTGTACCCACAACTTGTTCTGTATTCGGCTTGAAAAACAAGTAGGAGAATAGTAAAATAATAGTTGTGTTATTGATTCCTTAGGCAATGTCCTCTATTTATACAAAGATAGAACTCCTAACGAGATAAGAAGTAGGACTAGTTACATCATTATCTTAGGGAAATAAGGAAATAGTAGGAGTTATCCTAAACATATAGTAGTTATCTTATTAATTTGCTATCGTCAAGTCAGGTAACAAGTACTTGCTATCAACAAGTCGGGTAACAAGTATCAAACAAGTAGTTGCTATCAGCAAGTCGGGTAAATATCTAGCTTTTATTACTTGCAAGCACAAATCAACTATCAAACCTCTTTATTTTTGTAAGTAGTTGACTTGTTTACTTTCTACTCCTTCATATAACAATTATACTTAATATTCATTAAATAGGTGTTGTTAACATTTATGTTTTTATAAACAAAAATCAGTAGAGATTTCTGATTTAAAAATCAAATATCTTTATTAAAATATTGAAGCCTAATAATCTAATTTTCAAATCAAAATCTATTGTAATTTTCAATATTTTAAATTTAAATATAGATTCAAATCAAGTATTTTAGATTTAAATAATAGTTTTGAGTAAGTAATGGAATAAGTCAAGTAATTTCAAAGTGTTCAAAATTTCGACAAATACTTGGCACATCGAATATTCGGTTTAAATTAGTCAAATACAAATAGCAAATTTAACTACTTGAACAAGATAAACCGAGTATCAAATATCTGAAATTAGCGGAGCACTTGCCACGTGTATACCCCTATCTACCATGGAATAAAGAAATATAATAACAATATTCTAAAATAATTATTATTTTACTTCTTGACAATAAGTACAAGAAAAAAAAAACATTTGCTATCTTACATATAAAAAAAATATGGAGAAATTCCCTGCTTTGATGATTTGCTACCTTCTTTTTCATCAGACCCTCGAAGTTGTTAATGGCGGCAAGTGTTTCGGAAGCTTAGCCGGCAACCGCAGCTACGCTCAGAATCGCCGTGATCTCTTCTCTACTCTTGCTAATAAAGTCGTCACAAACGGCGGATTCTACAACGCTTCACTCGGCCAGTATCCCAACAGAGTTTACGCTCTTGGCTTCTGCGAAAAATATTACGAGCAAAAAGCTTGTTTCAGTTGTCTCGAAAGCTCGAGTCTGGATACACAAACGAGTTGTGGAGACAGCATGAACTCATTCGTTTGGAGCAGTGACGATGAAGACCGTTTTTGGTGTCTTATACGTTCCTCAAACCAATCTTTTGGGAACTTGGAGCTTGTACCTCCTTCCATAAAGCCAAATCCAGATCATATTGGGCCATCTATAGACATGACCTCTTTCACGCAACAGTGGGAATACACGGTTAATAAGACCCTTGAAGCTGCAGTAAAAGCTGATACTTCCTCGGTATATAAGTATTATAGTATCGTAAAAGCCGAGTTCACAGAGTATCCGCATGTTTACATGCTGATGCAATGCACACCCGACATAACTTCCCATGATTGCAAACAATGTTTGGGAGATTGTGTGAAATACTTTAGAGAACAGTTCCGGGGAAGAACAGGGGGCATGGCTAGTTTTCCGAGCTGTTTATTCAGGTGGGATCTATTGTCTTTCCATGGTGCTATTGGTAATGTTACAAGAGTTCCTGCACTTATTCGACCTCAGGCTCAGGAAAAGAGGAGCTCTGTACCAGAAAAGAAAGGTCAAACAAATGAGTTACAGCACTGCCAAAATTCTGTTAGTATAATAAAGAGGTTCTCAGACTAACAAAAAGTTTAAATTTTTCAGGAAGATGCGTGCATTGGGAAATTATCGGTTTGACCTTTGTCGTTCTTACTTTCACTAATCTTTTGGTATTTTTTGGTTTCTACAAAGTCAATGCTCGTAGGAGAAAATTAAGCAACGGAATAAATGGTAAGTGCGCCTTGTTTATTGCTTGAGTCTATGCATGTGCGTTAAGGTACCTGTTCGAGTCTATGTAGGGTTTGGTTTTTCGGATTTTTAACCAAACTGGTTTCAGATTTACTTTATTTCCGTTCGAATACTAGTATTTTTAGTTTTTGTATCAAAATAAATATAGATTTGAGTATTTAAAGTATTTATTTAAGTTTAAATATTTATTTTTAGATACTATATCAAATAAACATGGAATTGAGTATTTGAAATACTTATTTACCTGCAAATACTTATTTTGAATACTAATACGGATCTTCATATCAGTGGTTTTCGAATTTTCGTGTTTTTCAAATTAACCATTAGAGATTGGTTAATAACAGTTTGAGTTCGTATATGTTTGGTAATGCTCTACAAGATCCATTCTGATTTCGATTTTTTTCAGTTCAGGTTTGGCTTGATTTCGGTTCAGATATTGGGTTATGTTTTTCCATTTTCTTGCCTACTTCAGTCAGCCTATTTGGTAACTAATTTCTTTTCGTTTTAGTTGGTTGTGCAGAATATGCTGATTCAGATGGTCAATTTATATTACCGTACAATCTTGGTATGATCTTATCGGCAACAGCTGACTTTTCGACTGAAAATAAGCTTGGCCAAGGTGGATTTGGTACGGTCTATAAGGTAGTATTTCCTAATAATATTATCGAGATCTTTGTCTTGGATGAGTAACAAATCCTGAGAACCGGTTTCAGGGGATACTACTTAACGGGAAAGAAATAGCGGTGAAGAGATTAACCAGAGGTTCAGAAGGAGGTGTGGAGTTCAGGAATGAGGTTTCACTCTTGATAAGACTCCAGCATAAGAATCTGGTTAAGCTCTTTGGTTTCTGTAATGAAAGAGATGAAGAGATTCTTGTATACGAGTTTGTCCCCAACTCAAGTCTTGACCGCTTTATCTTCGGTGAGACTTCAACAAAACAGCTGCACTTTCTATATATTTTAGAAAATCTTAGCAATGAAAAAGTTGCTTTCATATCTACAGATGAAGAGAAGCGTTCGCTGCTTACATGGGAAGTGAGGTTCAAAATTATAGAAGGCATTGCACGAGGTCTTGTTTATCTCCATGAAGATTCTCAGCTGAAGATTATTCACCGAGACTTGAAAGCAAGCAACATCCTTCTAGATGCAGAGATGAACCCAAAAGTTGCAGATTTTGGGACAGCGAGACTTTTTGACACAAATGAGACTCAAGCTGAAACAAAACGAATAGCTGGAACTCGGTAAAAGCATATCAATGAACTTTGAAGACACATAAATATGCTCCCCATCAGCTAAGTTATTATAGTTGTATATATGCAGTGGATATATGGCTCCTGAGTACCTGAATCATGGGCAAATATCAGCTAAATCTGATGTATATAGCTTCGGTGTTGTGCTTCTAGAGATGATAAGTGGTCGAAGAAATAATAGCTTTGTAGGAGAAGGAATTGCAGCTTTTGTAAGTGTCTTCTCATATCAGTCTTCTTGGTACTTCCTCTGGTATCCTAACCTAAAGTAATATTTTTTTTCTTCTTTTGGTTCAGGCATGGAAGAGATGGGTTGAAGGAAGGCCTGATATCATAATTGATCCTTTATTGGTACAGAAGACGAGTAACGAGATCATTAAGTTGATCCAGACTGGTTTGTTGTGTGTTCAACAGAATGCAACAAAGAGACCAACCATGAGCACTGTAATAGTTTGGCTTGGCAGTGAGGCCATCACCATTCCTTCACCTAAGGCTCCTGCTTTCACAGTGAGTCATTCCCAATCTGAAGATGGTACGACGTCAATGAGCAATGTCTTGACAGAGTTGAGTTGTCGTTGAGTTACAAATTGTTAATCTATATGTTATTTTTAAGGTAGTACAAGATGTTCTAATTGTATTGAATGAGAGTAGCAAAAAGTATGAATAGATACCATAGTAAGTTCTAGAAACCACTACAGAGAAAAAATCTGCATCTATCACGTCAAAAGTTAGAGCTTTAAAATCTTTATTATTCTTAATAAATAGATTAGATCTGTGGATATATAATCACTCAAAAATTAAAAATGAATTTAATTAACTTGATAAACATCATTATCTGAAAAGATTCAATATTATGTTATCCAAAAATATTTTACATCATAATATTTTTAAAATAAATATAAATTTCTGTATATAGTTTTATTTATATATGAATTTTTTCAAGTTTTCTTTACGTAATAAAAGATATTTTATTAAAATAAAAAGTATTGTATATAAAAATTAAACATTTAATTAATTATTAAATATTCAAAAGCATGAAATAATTTATTCTAATAGTTTTTAAATTGATAATATATCCTTTTATAAAATTTAATAAAATTATTAAGCCCGCACATATAGTTGTAAATATAAACTATGTTTTTGTTTATATAGTCGATTTATGAATTTTTCATGGTTTTAATTTTTTTAGTAAAATTGGCCCAGTTTATCTTGAATTTAAAGACAAAAAGAGAGCCGCATGTTTCTCTTGAATTTAAAGACAAAAAGAGAGTCGCATGTTTCTCTTGTAGATGTAGAATATTATCACTTTTATAAATAGATTTTTGAGTTACACCACCTTTTAGATACAAAATATTTATGCTTTTATTAAAAGATTATTATGTACCGTGTACCCATGTTCATTACCATAAACTTATATTATACAAAAAGTTACATTAAACCAGTGCTTTTAAAACCAAACCGACCCGATGGTTAGACTAAATTCGACTATGAACCGATCATGAAACCGGATTGGGTCTAATAATTGGTTTGACTATGGACCAGACACTTAGCCGGATTGGGTCTCAAAGCTATTGAACTGAATAAAAACTATTCAACCAGTATTTTCAAAACCGGACTGACCCGATGGTTGTACTAGATTCAACAATGAACCAGTCATATAGCCGGGTTGGGTCTAATAATTGGTTCGACCATGGACCGGTCACATAGCCTGATTGGGTCTTAAAGCTATTGAACTGAATAAAAACCATTAAAACCATCAAATATTCACAAATCGACTATATAAACAAAAAATAGTTTATATTACAATTTTTTATATTGGATACTTATTTATATTTTAATTATGTATCATATTTAATAGCATTACTTTAAAATTTATATAGCATTAAAATATATTAAAGCAAATTATTGAACTAAGTTTGATCTGGTCGAACCATATTGAACCATGACCCAAATATTTTTCGGTTAAGCTTCCAGTCCGATTTTAAAAACACTATTTTTAACAAAATTTGTAAAATTATATTGTACCGCCAAAAATATACTTATTTTGTCAAAAAACTGAAATTACATTATCTCTCTAAATTTTTTAATTTATTTTTTGGGCTAAACTTTAAAATTATATTTTTTGCCTAAACTGTAAATTATGCTTTCTTCTAAAACAGTAAATGTTTTTCCCACCAAAAGAAAAAAAAACAGTTCTGTAAAAAATATGTTTTCCTCCAAAATCGGTAAATTATGCTTTTTGGCCAAACGATAAAATAATGTTGTCTGCCAAAGTAGTAAAATTGTGTTCTCTCGTTAAAATCGTAAAATTGAGTTTTTGAACTGTAAAACTGCATTTTCGCGTAAAATGTGTTTTGCATAAAAAATCATTTCCGTCCAATCTGAAATTTTTTTTTTTTTTTGCCAAATCCTTATCATTATGTTTTTCCACAAAAATAGTAAAATAATGTGTTTCCGCCAAAACTATAACATAAATTTTCCAAGCATAACTGTCAATTATATTTTGTCGCTAAAAACATAGCTGTATTTTTTGTTGAAACCGTAAAATTGTGATGATTGATAGGTAAATATTTTTTAAAAAAAAAACTTAAGAAAACTTATAGTTTTCATAAATATTTGTTTTCCTTTCTTGATTGAATACTTTGAAAAGTTATAATATGAATATAATTTATTAAAGTATATATTAGATAATAATTATATAAACTTATAAATTTAAAAATCTACATTAATCTAGATATGTATTTATATATTTTTGGAGCGGATATCCACCGAATAAATTTTAGTATTTATAATTTGTTCGTTTTTTACGGTATTGATTTGTAGTATTTACTTTGTTCCCAAAATTTATGAATATTCTGATTTTTGGATCAATCCAAATAAATAATGAATCAAATCAAATTTAATTGATAAAATACCCAAACCAAACGGCTTTAACCCATTGGAAATTTCCGAGTTGGCTGCCTGACTACTTGACTCCATTCAGATCCAGTTGTCTATTTTAACTCCACTGGACATTTCCAAGTTGGGTGCTTGACGAGTTGAGTCCACTCTCAGATGCTATTGTTTGGTAGTGGAAACGACGTTGATTGGAAATGATGACACTGCATGCCACGAGTGGACTCAACTCGTCAAGCACCCAACTTGGAAATTTCCAGTGGAGTTAAAATAGACAACTGGATCTGAATGGGGTCAAGTAGTCAAGCAGCCAACTTCGAAATTTCTAAAGGAGTTGAAGCCGTTAGGGCTGGTCATTTTGTATATTAAATTTGATTTGATTCATTATTCGTTTCGAATTGATCCGGAAATAAGAATATCCGTAAACATTAGGAGCAAACCAATACTAAAATTTTAATAGGAAGATATCCGCTCCAAAAATAGATTAAATGTAAGGTTTTAAATTTATAAATTTACATATTTATTATTTTAATATATGATTTAATAAATTATGTTCATATTATTACTTTTAAAATTATTAAATAAAGAAAAAATTAAAAACCTGGGGAAGTCACTTCAACATAAGCCTTACCAAAGTCAAGAGATTGGCGAGCATCATAATCGTACCGCTAATCCATAGGAAAATCAAAACCTCTACGTATTGCTCACAAATTTATTTTTTTCTTAGATTTTTTTTTATTCTTTAACTAATTTAAAATCTATGAAAGATATAATTTCACAACATTTTATTTTTTATTTTATATATCATGTAAAAAATATTTTTAAGAACAAAATTGTATTGGTTTTTCTTGTTTATATTAAACTGAGATATCCGTATGTATACATAAATAAATAACAAATATTCACAAACATTTGAGATATCAGTTTTCGGATATCCATATTTTACTGAAACAAAACAAATAAAAAATTAGAGACCTGTAAAATACATAGAAACTCACAAATACAATATAACCTCTATAAATTTATACTCGATAAATTAATAATCTCTATAAATTAATAAATTTCATCGGTCTCAACTTGGTCCGGTTCAAAATTTGACACAAATCGATAAAATAATAAGATAATAATTTTTTTCAAAAAGTCTATGTAAATATATGGTCCCATTAAAATAATAAATTAATAATTTATTTGCATATATATTTTATATAAGTAAGAACCTATTATTATATTATTTGTTTTATATTCACAATAGAATTATCTTTATAGTTTTTTAACACCTAATATATTTTTGATGAGATTTAGTAATATTATATCTAAAAACACATTTAAGTTCTATTCAATATATATATTATATACACCAAATAATATAATAAAATTAATATAAATTTCAAATTTGAAAAAATAATAATTAATGTCTATTCACTAAAATAAATATTTTTCTTATCTTAGAATAAATATATCTTAAAATAAGAAATTTAAATAATTTTTTTTTAAAAAAATTAATATCTCTATAAATTCATTAAATTTTAAAGTTTCAACATTATTAATTTATATAGGTTCTACTGTAATTAAAATTTTGATAGTATTTGCTACATGTCCAGTCCTAAAAGCCATCACAAAAATAGAGTTGTCAAATGCATGGTCCATCCATCGTTTAGAACCTCGCCAACAGGAATCTTCACTTTAAAAGGTGACTGATTCAAAATGAGTTTTTAAAGAGTATAATCCAATAAAACTCAAATAAATTTCTACTTTTTTAATTTTTTTTGCATTTTAATCTTCAATTTAATAATTAATTATCATAATTAATTTTTTGAAATAAATAATAAATACACATTATAAATGTAAACAAAATACTTATAACTTATTTATGAATATTTTGGTTTCACCAAATACGTAAATCTTCATTTTTATAAGAAAATGCATCAATAAGAGAGAAGAGATTCAACATAGTCCTATTGCATATACATAATATTTCTATTTTATATAATATTATTTATGATAATAATTCTCATTTTAATTCTGGTATATCTATATATTTTATGTACTAAAATATATAGAAAATATATACTTGAAGGTTTAAGAAAATATAAACATAAGGATTAAAGTGATATAAATTTGAAGTACAATTATATATAAGTTATATAATTGTAGAGAATAGTGAAAAGTATAGTGTTCTTAGAGATTTAAGCTATGTTGAAAAGGATAAAATTAAAAATCTAATATATTAAAACTGAAGTACAGTTTAGATTTTACCCTTAAACTTACATAATATTTACAATTCAATGCCACTGAATAATTAAATAAATTTATATTAAATAACGTTTGTATTTTCCAAGTTTTAAATATTTTCCTAAAATAAATAGAACCAACAAAGATTATCTCAAGAATAATGTACTTATACTATAACTTTTCCTCCCTCAACGTTTCTCTTCAAATTCATCTATAGAAAAAGACGAACTTTGCCCGAAAAATAAGAAAGAGACGAACCTAGTATACGATAAATCCTCACCTTTTATTTTTTTTTGAACTGATAAATCCTCACCCTTTAGCTGATTTAACCTGCACCAAGCAAATTCAAGGTTATATATTAACTTAATGAATTCAATTCATATAGTAAGATAATCTAACAACCATGAATTCACTCAAAAATCAACTATTAATATAATCAACTTATGGTGATTTTAAGGCTTTGATATATACAATTCATTATGAATCATTACTTACATTTGATTATATATTGGCTTTATCAAAAAAAAATATTTGATTATATATTAAGAATAAATCAACTATTTTGTTTATAAAATATTCTTCTAAGACTTCGAAAATCAAGTAGATATATTTCCAGTAACTCCAAAATTACTAATTTGTATATAAACCGATTTTCCCTTGAGTTGGGGAACAAACAAGATGATATATAAAAATCAAATCATAACCATTAAATAATAAACACAATAACATTTCCTAATTCATTGGTTACAAAATAACATACAATATCTATTTTAATAAAACAAAAGTACAAAATAATAATTTCTTAAATTTAAATGTTTTATTACAATTTTCATTTTTCTTTTCTAACACATTCTAACCACTTCATTTATTGTATTTTCAAAATAATTCGACAACATTTAGTACATAAGTACAAAATAGAAATTACCTATTTTAAAATGTTTTATTGCATTTTATTATATTTTATTACATTCCATTTTCCACTATTCTTAAATTTTTATTAATTATCTTTATTATAATAATTCGATAACATTTATTTACATATTAACCATAATATTTTACTTGGCTATTTGAGCTGGTAGGACATACATTATAGTTTAGTTTTTATTGTTTTAAAAAAAATATATAATAATTTAACAGGTTTAAATAAATTTGATTGTACCAAGAATTCAAAACAGTTAACACATAGATTTTTTATTTGTCTATAGAATTAGTTATGCATGGATATTCGGGTACTCATTCAGGTACGGATTATTTTTTGGGTCTCACTTTTTTGGGTTTTGAAAGTAGGTCCGCTCGGTTATTATAACTTTTTGGATGGATCTCGAGTCGAATCCACCCGGGTCTGGATCAATTCGGTTATGATGTATAGGACCTACAAAATATTCAAATAACCAATGTATCTAAGACAGGTTGTGAATAATTTACCAAAAAAATATTACCTGATTGGGTTTGGATATTTTGAATACAATTGTTCATATGGCTATATATAATAACAGTAATCATAAAAACAAATATTAATATATAAAAAAGTAAGAAATGATATCCGTGCAGGCGCGGGGGTCAAACTCTAGTGTAAGGTTTTAAAACTTGTTCGAAATGCTCTTAATTACGCTTGTTCAAACGGACTGTGTTCAAAAGGACTATTTTTATGTTGGATAGCAGTTAATTAGTCCATAATGAACAATGACAAAAACGTATATATGTTAAATAAATACAGTAGAACCTTTGTAAATTAATACTCGATAAATTAATAAATTTTACCAGTCCCAACTTGGGCTAATTCAAAATTTGACACAAATCGATAAAATAATAGGATTATAATTTTTTAGAAACTTTTATGTAAAAATATAATCCCATTAAAATTATAAATTAATAATTTATATGTATACTTATTTTATATAAATAAGAGCCTATTATTATATTTTTTATTTTGTATTCACAATGAAATTATTTTTATAGTTTATTAACACTTAATATATTTTTATGAAATATAGTAATACTATATCTAAAATCACATTTAAGCTCTGTACAATATATATTATATACACCAAATAATATAATAAAATTAATATAAATGTCAGATTTTAAAAAATAACAATTAATGTCTATACACTAACATCAAATATTTTTCTTATCTTAGAATAAATATATCTTAAAATAAAAAATCTAAATAAGGAAAATTTTGTAAATTAATATCTCTATAAATTAAAAAAATTTTAAAGTTCCATCATTATTAATTTATAGAGGTTTTACTGTATAATGTTTACAGAGGGACATGTCAGTAGACAACCCATTTAAATTTAATTTTAAACTTAATGTAATAATTTCATAAATTTTATTTTGTGAATCATTGCTTTTAATAATTTTTATTAATTAATGAATTTAAAAAACTATAATAATATTTTCAACCAAAAAAAATTAAATAAAAATGATTTTATGTTTTTATCCAAAATTCAGATTAAATTTTCTGTTAAAACCGAAAAAATTGTATATTTTTATTTGCAAGTGACTTTTCGCATCCGAGCTCTCATGTTAAAAGTTAGAGTGGTTAATATCGTTTATACCGTTAACGAATAAGATATATAAATTACCTACAAAATAAAAATGAATTTAAATTATTTTGATTAGATAAGGGATTAAAATTAATAATAATAAGAATGATCAAAAATCCAAAAATATATTTTATAATAAAAAAATAATTTCTATATATACTGTGTTGTTATCTCAAAAATATATTTTAATAAAAAATAAAATTAATAAACAAAAACACATAATTAAATATTAATCAAGTAAATTCATTAATTTTATAATTAATAAGATAATATTAAGTGATTTATAAGATTTATTTATTAATAATTAATATAGTATACATAAGATTTTTAAAGAAATCATAATACGTAAAAAAATTCAAATAAAAACATAAATACTAATTTATCATTTTAGTCTTTTAATTAGTAATAAATGTATTAGTACGTAATTATAAAATGTTTAGGCCCGCATGTGCGAGCAAAACACCTAGTTTTCTGTTAAACCGAAAATTATATATTTTTCCTCCAATAACGCAAGTTACATTCTCGCCTAAGCCGTAAACTTTCTTTTTTTACCGGAACTGTAAAATTATATCATCCGCGAAAACTAAAATTATGTTAGTTTCTGCCAAAAAAATTAAAGTTGTTTTCTTACCAAATTCGTGAAGTTATGTTCTACCACATGTTTTATTGTTCTGCCGAAACCATGAAATTCTATTTTCTCATCAGAACTATAAAATTATATTTTTGTCGTAAAATTATGTTTTTACCGTAAAATTGATTTTTTCACCAAATTAGTAGTGTATGTAAAGACTATTACTTCGGTTAGTGGTGTATCCGAATTTAGAGTTAGAAGATATTTATGTCAAAACGGCCTCCCTCCTTGGGAGTCTTGATAGCTACCCTAACGGGTTTAGACAGAAGGGTAAAGAGAATCGTGTATGTTTGTTAAGAAAACATTTTTTAGACTCAAACAGTCACCTAAACAGTGAAATCAAAAGTTTGATACTTTTACGGAAGACTACTATCTTTCGGAAAAGCAAAAAAAAATTCATATTATGTACATAACGTATATATAGTATGAAAGGTACTTTACTTGTTGTTTTATATAAATGATATGTTGGTAGCTGTAGATTTTTGGCTGAAAAAGTAAGTACGCTAAACATGTTGGTTCTCATTTTAAGCTTTAGAACCTAACTTCTAACAACTAGTTAAATTTAAATGCATGGAGGGATACTCATCAAGCAGTCCGGTAGGAAACTTATGAACTCTATTATAGTTTCATGGCTAGACTTAGCTTAATTAAGAAGTTTTTTGGTGAAAATGTATTTGAAAAACTTATGAAAGACTAGTGGAGAACATTGATATTTCGTGTGCATATCAGTTAACCTAATGTGCATATTAATACAATTGAGTTGTATGTTATAAAATATCATCGCATGTGAGCATCTTGCACATTAAGACAAGAAAACTTTTTAGAAACTAATTTTTTTAAAGTTGTTAAAAATAAATATTTTAGAAAATTATATATATTTGGCATCATGTTCAAGTTTCAATTTTTGATATCCAGGAAACACTTTAGAAGTATTGGTGCCCATATAAGATATATATCCGTTCTCTTTTAATAATCAACACATACTTGCATCGTTAAAAATCAAACAATACACGTTTCCGCAGCCCTACTATGGAATAAAGAAATATAACAATATTTTAAAATCAACTACTGTATAATTTACTTCTTGACAATAATTAACGAAGAAGCAATAAAAAAAATAAAACTTTTTCTGCTTTGATGATCATCCTCGCTTCTTCTCTTCTCTTTGTCCTCGAAGTTGTTAATGGCGCCAAGTGTTTCGGAAGCTTAGCCGGCAACAGCAGCTACGCTCAGAATCGCCGTGATCTCTTCTCTACTCTTGCTAATAAAGTCGTCACTAACGGCGGATTCTACAACGCTTCACTCGGCCAATATCCCAACACAGTTTACGCTCTTGGCTTCTGCGAAAAATACTACGAGCAAAAAGCTTGTCTCCGTTGTCTCGAAAGCTTGGCTCTGGATACAGAAACGAGTTGTGGAAACATCACGAAATCCTTCGTTTGGAGCAGTGACGATGAAGACCGTTTTTGGTGTCTTGTACGTTCCTCAAACCAACCTTTTGGGAATTTGGAGCTTATACCTCCTTTAATAGAGGCAGATCCAGATCATATTGAGCCATCTAAAGACATGACACTTTTCATGCAACAGTGGGAATCAGCGGTTAATAAGACCCTCGAGACTGCCACACAAGCTAATACTTCCTCGGTACATAAGTACTATAGTGCCATACACGCCCATTTCACAGAGTTTCCGAATGTTAACATGGCGATGCAATGCACACCCGACATAACTTCCCAAGATTGCAAGCAATGTTTGGGGGATTGTGTGGAGTACTTTAGAGAACAGTTTAGGGGAAGAGCAGGGGGCATGGCTAGTTTTCCGAGCTGTTTATTCAGATGGGATAACGTTACAAGTATGCCTGCACTTCCTCGACCTCCGGCTCAAGAAAAGCGGCCGAGCTCTATACCAGAAAAGAAAGGTCACTCAAATGAGTTACAACATTGCCAAAATTTATAAGTATAATAAAGAGGTTCTTAGACTAATAAGGGCTTTTAATTTTCAGGAAGGTGCACGCATAGGGAAATTATCACGACAATTGTGGTTGCGACTTTCATTAATCTTTTGGTATTTGTTGGTTTCTACAAAGTCAATGCTCGGAGGAGAAAATTAAACAACGGAATAAATCGTTAGTACTGCACCTTGTTTCTTGCTTCAGTCAACCTTTCTGATGACTTATTTGTTTTTATTTTAGTTGGTGGTGCAGAATACTCTGATTCAGATGGTCAATTTATGTTACCGTATGATCTTGGTACGATCCTATCGGCAACGGCTGACTTTTCGCCTGAAAATAAGCTTGGCCAAGGTGGATTTGGTACGGTCTATAAGGTAATATTAATAATAGGGTAGTAACAATATTATTCCCAATAATATTGTTGAGTTCTTGGTCTTGGATGAGTAAAAAATCTTAAGAACCGGTTTCAGGGGATATTACTAAATGGGAAAGAGATAGCTGTGAAGAGATTAACCAGAGGTTCAGAAGGAGGTATAGAATTTAGGAATGAGGTTTCAATCTTGACAAGAGTCCAGCATACGAATCTTGTTAAGCTTCTTGGTTTCTGTAATGAAGGAGATGAAAAGATTCTTGTCTATGAGTTTGTCCCCAACTCAAGTCTTGACCGTTTTATCTTCGGTGAGACTTCCAAAGACAGCTGCATTTTATATAGTGCTAGCAACTCTTTGAAATAAAAATGTTTCCTCCAAATTTGTAGATGAAGAGAAGCGCTCGCTTCTTACATGGGAAGTGAGGTTAAAAATTATAGAAGGAGTGGCTCGAGGTCTTGTTTATCTCCATGAAGATTCTCAGCTGAAGATTATTCACCGAGACTTGAAGGCAGGCAACATCCTTTTAGATGCAGAGATGAACCCTAAAGTTGCAGATTTTGGGACAGCGAGGCTGTTTGACACTGATGAGACTCGAGATGAAACTAAACGAATAGCTGGAACACGGTA
This sequence comes from Brassica napus, assembly GCF_020379485.1. NCBI lineage: Eukaryota > Viridiplantae > Streptophyta > Magnoliopsida > Brassicales > Brassicaceae > Brassica > Brassica napus. Next base: position 20,606,546 of record NC_063446.1, read on the forward strand.
AAAGCATATCAATCAACTTTGAACACACATAAATATGTTATTATAATTGTATATATGCAGTGGATATATGGCTCCTGAATACCTGAATTATGGACAAATCTCAGCTAAATCTGATGTATATAGCTTTGGTGTTGTGCTTTTAGAGATGATAAGTGGTCAAAGAAATAATAGCTTTGAAGGAGAAGGAATTGCAGCCTTTGTAATTTCTTTGTAATTTTTTTCTCATATCAGTCCTTCTTGTTCCTTACTCTCGTATCTCTAAACCTATGTAGAAAATAAGAATGATTTTTTTTCTTTTGGTTCAGGCACGGAAGAGATGGGCTGAAGGAAGGCCTGAGGTTATAATTGATCCTTTATTGGGAGAGAAGCCGAGTAACAAGATCATTAAGTTGATTCAGACAGGTCTGTTGTGTGTTCAACAGAATGCAACAAAGAGACCAACCATGAGCACTGTAATAGTTTGGCTTGGTAGTGAGTCGACCATCACCATTCATTCAACTAAGACTCCTGCTTCCACAAGCAGTCATTCCCAATCTGAAGATGGTACAATGTCAATGAGCAATGTCTTCACAGACTTGAGTTGTCGTTAAAGTTATAAATTTGCTAATATATGTTGTTTCAAGGTAGTACCAAATGTACTAATTGTATCAAACTGGGAAAGAGAATAGTAAAATGTATGAGTATATACAGTCCTAAGTTCAAGATACCTCTACATAGAATATATGCAACTACCATTTGTACAGATTTGATTTATTATTTATTATGGTAATCTCCATCAATCTTAAAATGCCCATTCAAGCTTGGTAATTGAAGATTGTACTGTAATTGAAGATTTTAAACAAGCTCAGTTGGAAAGAAGTCCCATGGTATCCTTTGTAAATATTATTTCCTATTTTTTTATCTTCCTTTGGTACGTTTGAATAAGCATGGGCAAACTTGATTGATGTAAGAGGGCAACCAACAAGTTTGGGGGGGGGGGGGGGGGGGGGGGGATCACCATATTGCTCAAAGGCATGTCGAAATCCCGTGCAGCAAACCTGAGGCCAAAGGTCCTCTACCACCCCAAGTAAACCCCGCCTCCAAGTAAGTATTACTTCAACTTTGTAAATACTTAGTTATCATTACATTTGTTTTATCTATTTGAATTTCTCTTTTAAGTTTACTCTCACACAGGGGACTGTGTGAAGTAAGTTTGGAGAAGAGTCTATCATCTCACCATATGCTCTGTTTTGTCTACTTGTCATGAGCCTTATGCATTGCGTTTAGATGGTTATTACATAGAAACCCCAATGTGAATTTGGCCTAATTGAGTAGACTTTAGCCTTGGATACACCGAAAAAATGGAAAAACGTCCATGCTTGGATTTCTCGGCTTACTTGTTCACGTCTTAATGGAAGTTGATTTATTTGATGCCATTCATGTGAATTTGAACTTAATTTTGACTTGTAAATAGTCCAAGCATCCTTCCACTCTTAGCCATTTCTTCCTTTCAAGTCAACATTAATTCGTTACTGAGGTCTTTTATGAAAGTTTGAGATATGCATAATGTTGAGAGTATTGGGAACAACAATGGTTGATCTCCATTACTTGCTAGCTTTAGGGTTTCATGATTGACTAGCTTTTAAGAGGGAAGGGAGTATTGAGAGAGTAAGTTTGGGAGTGTGAAAACAAAGAAGGGAAAAGAGTGAACTCAAGATTCTAAAAGAAGAAAAGTCTATAGGGATCAAAGAAAATAAAGTTCACAAAGAAAAAGATTAGCTCTAAGAGTGTCAAAATAAAAGAGAAAAATCCTTATAGCAAGGAAAAGAAAAGAAACAAAGTATGGGGAAGAAGAAAGAATGAGAGCTAAAGAAAAGAGAAAAGTGAAAAAGTACATAGTACACAAAGAAAAGAAACAAAGGGTTCATGTGGTGAGAGTGTTCTTGGGTGATCTTTGAGTCTTTTGGTGAGTGAAAAGAGAGATTGACAATGAGAATTAAGGGTAGAACTTGCTTCATGTCTAGTAAATGAGTAGAATAATACATACTGAGCATTGTATGCATCAGTGGTTCTCTTTCTTAGATATATTATGCTTAATGCCAACTTACTTCTTCTTGAGAGTAAATTACCATCAAAGGAACTTAATAACCCTGTTGATTCACCAATATTAAAGCCTTCCTCTTCCTTGCCACATAGTTTGTGATTGCTTGTCCATTTGTGAGAATGCACCTTGAGCTTAATGAATGTTAAATGGCTGGATATGATTGCATATGGAAGTCAAGGCATGCGCTAGATAGCAAAACATTCGACTTGCGATAAGTATGGTGAATACGAAAGAGTAAGAATGGAGTTGCTTTGGAACTTTTGTTAGGTTCAACTTTGTGTGTTTCTTTTGGTTATGAGTTCCCACCTTCAAACTTTTTTTCTAAAAGTTTCTTGCTTGTTTACTTGTAGACAAGTAAATGATAAGTTTGGGGGGGGGGGGGGGGGGGGGGAGTTGATGTATTGCTATTTTAATTGTTTTTAGCCTCTTGTTTTAACTCATTATAATTCGTTTAGATTGCATTTAGTAGCATATATTGCATTTTCCTGTTCATTTGAATATTATAGATATTGGAGCAGTTACTTTCGGATTTTGGAGTAATTGGAGCAGATTAAGCCACAAGGGGAGTTGATGTATTGCTATTTTAATTGTTTTTAGCCTTTTTTTTAACTCATTATAATTCGTTTAGATTGCATTTAGTAGCATATATTGCATTTTCCTGTTCATTTGAAAATTATAACGTCTTCTTTGGGGGAGTTGATGTATTGCTATTTTAATTGTTTTTAGCCTCTTGTTTTAACTCATTATAATTCGTTTAGATTGCATTTAGTAGCATATATTGCATTTTCCTGTTCATTTGAATATTATAGATATTGGAGCGGTTACTTTCGGATTTTGGAGTAATTGGAGCAGATTAAGCCACAAGGGTTTGAAACATCTACTTGGATGAAAGTTTTAAAGATATCTACTGAATCTCATTATTTACCACAACATAGGAAATTGAGTTATATTTCCAATCGAAGTGGTCTCAGGTAGATCGGAGCTATATTCTAAGAGTTATGGCTAATTTACTGGAGACATATATCAATACCCTAGAACCTAGCGGTCAAGCCCGACCGCTGGCCGACGACCTAATCTCATTCCGCGACCCAGCGGTCAGACCCAGCGTCCGCATTCGGCCGCTGGCCGTGCACTCAACCATCAGCCCGACAATCGGGTCTCCAATGGACGATACCAGCGGCCAGCCTTTGCTGCTGATCGACCCGCGGACAGAAATTTTTTTGGGTTGGCCCGGGTATGTCGGGTTGAGCCGGTTTGATTTACGTAGCCTATTTATACTATTTTAGACGTTTTTTTTTTTTTTTTTTTTCGTATTTTTATATCTAACTCTTTTTCTCTCAAGAGAACTCTCGATACATTTGTAAAAGTTTGGATCTTTTGATCTTTTAAGCAATCTTTTTATCATTTCTTATGTTTGTAGTTATTATCTACTTTCCTACCATGTTTATCTCTAAACTTTTGATGTGTTTAGTGGGTTTCATAGTGATTAGTTAGTAGTCACTTGTTAGATTCATGGGATATGTACGTAGATTAGGTTGATGTGGGGATGATTTAGGATCTTTAGTGTTTAATCTATATAGTCCTTACTTGATTGGTGTATATTATGCTAAATTAAAATTGAAAATCATGAATATGGATCATAGGCTTTTCATGCCGGGAATGTATTCGATGAAATGCTTGAATGAACCACTTTAAGTGCTTATCATGTTAGGCCAATGGAAATTGATGCTTAAGATGATTTGTGGTTGCATGGATTTGTGATTAACTAATACATAGTTGAATGTGATTAGCCACTGAGAATTGATGTTAATTACATGATTAGTATAGAAATTAATATCATGGAAGTAGATTAATCTAATTGTGTGTTCCTAGACCTAAACCCTAAGCACCTAATCAATTGCCGCACCCCATGAGTCTATTTTTAAACTTTGATTAAATCTTGCTTCTTTGTTTAGTGATTGATTGCGATCATTTTACCTTTTACACTTTGCTACTCACAAAACATGTCTAATTGGTTTAGATTAATTATGAATATGCATTTTCTTTGTCGTCAATGACCTTGGTTAGTTTGACACCTTAAATGCTATAACGACAATGGTGCTTGCAACTAGAGTGTTTAGGGAATTAAACTTATTACACATCATATTACAAACTATAGAATAACAAAGGAAAATATAAAAAGAGATCAGAATACCAAAAACACATCAATAATACAAAGATTTGAACTTTGTTCGTTCTCTTCTAAAGTATCTTTTAATTCTCTCACTACTTCTCTTTTTCTGTGTTTAACCTAATCCTCTTTCTTTTATTAACAAAAAAGATAATATTAAAAAAAATATTCTTACACTTTGTTTGAAAAAAATATTTCTACTATTGAAAATGAAGTAGCTTTTAAAAATAATATTTACTTCATCCTAATAATTACAACTTATACCAATTAATTACTAACTATTAATTAATTAACCACAACCCTTCATTTTATTAGATTATTCATTAATCAAATTTATAATTATTATACATTCTAATTATTCTTTAACCAGATTATTCTCTAACCAATTTTACAATAAAATTAAATAGATTCATTTAACATGTGCCATACAAACTTTAATGTTATATATTCATGTATATTATTTTGTTTGAAATATAAAATATAAACTATATCTAAAATTTTAAATATGTGTTAAATAATTTGATGATTAATATAATTCACACAAATATATTTGAATTATAAAAAAATACAACAAATAAATTTCAATTTAATAGTTTTTTCAAAAATAAACACAGAACTGTGATTTATTAGCATATAAAAATGTATTTACATATCTATCTTAAAAAATTTTAGGTAGCCTAAAAAATTAAAAGGAGACCTTAAAGTTCGCCCTAAAACTCTCATAGACACGAGAATCGAGGAGCCGCCGCAAGCTCCACATCTTGACGCCGGCGGTGCTTCTGGCCGCCGGCGTCGACATCTAAGCTCTTATGTGTTCCTCCTGCTCCACTACGATCTCGTTTTCTACTGTTTTCTCGCTAAAAACTTCATCCACTCTCATCAGATCTGGCCGTGGAAAGGCCTGACTCTACTCGTAAGAGTTCGTCGCAGGACATCCGTGGTATCCCATCACTTGTTTACGCCTCCTCGCCGGATTTCTCTGCGAACTCACCGTCTTTCGCCGCCGATTCTCCAGATACATCGCTGTATCTCGCTTCTCACCATTACCAAGAAGTTACCAAAGCTCTCCTCTGTGAGACCTCCCCTGAAACCGGTTTTGCTCCTTGTGCGACTTTGGATTTTCCAGATTCTCTGGACCTTCAAACCTTCTCGCTTGGTCAGTGCTTGGTCTCTCCCATGGACTCCATTTCTCCTTCATCTGGGATGAATCTGGTATGTTCCCGATTTGTGAATGCCTTGGTTACCATTACTCCAACCTGTGTGAGTTTGTCTCTCAGTTTCAATCCAAACATTACTGCTTTATGCAGCTTCCTTTCCGGTCTTTATCCGGCTTCCTTTGTTCTCCTTTGGGAAGATTATGATTATTTAGTCTATCTCCCGCTTGTAGGCCAAGTTTATTGCGTTTCTCTGGCTGGTAATAGATCGAGCAGTCTCTTTAGACGAACTCCTAAAACTCTGTTAATTACAACTGCAATTCGTTTTGCCTTGGTAGTTCTCAAGTTTACCGTCTCCATTTGGTCGTGTTTGTGTTTGAAATATTACTTTTTTGTGGAGAGTTTCGGTCCTTTTACAGAGAATCAAGTCTACTTTGTTGCTACTAGACTTCCTTTCTCATTTCTCGGTGAAATGAGCAAGCTATGTGTCGAAGCATATGAAGTCTCCCTGCGTAACGGTACAATTCGGTTATGCTCCTCTACCTCCTCCTTACTACAGGATGGATGTGCTCTCAAGGTCTTGTCGGAAGGCCTCCCATATTATCCACGTGACTTCGTGACATCGTTGGTTACAATTTCGGGTTTAGAAGCATCATGTGTGCTTGCTAGTTTACATGGCATCCTTACGCTCACCAACATTGACGTCGATAATCGAAGACTTCTTTACGTTCTGTGTGGTATTTGCGTCAAGATTGCTTCTATCTATCATGCTTTTACATTATGTTTTGCGTTTGTTTCAACATTTCTTTTGGCCATCTTGGCTGTATTTTCAGTTGTATGGAACCTCTACTCCATTTTTGGAGAGTAATTTTGCTATAACAAGCTTCAGTTGACAAAAAAAACATATCTATCTATCTTAATAAAATAAAAGTACATTGTCTCTTACATAAAATATTTTATTTTGGAAAAATAGATTTATTAATATACACAAACATACTAATTGGTGTATTGAAATAGATCAGAAAACGGTTAATGTAGTTAAAATTATTAACTGATGAATATCTTACATAACATATCATTTGGGCTTAATATCCAATACAAAATGAACAACCAACAAATTATAGATAACTAAAAAAATTTAATCTATCATAAATTTTATATATTATAAATCGAACAAACACCCGTACGATCACATGTTTGCGTATCTATTACATTTCTGTGTTGTGAATAATTTCATATATGTGTTCTATTAAAACAAACATCCGCGGAGATCAAATTCTAGTTTTGATTTATAGTCGTAGGGTTATGATGTATGTTTTGACTTAGGTCTACTAAAATTTTAGATCCCAACAATTGAATAGTAGTGATTTCGTGGTAAAAAGTCCTGAATATTTTTATTTAGTAGAGTTTAAGTCTTTCTAGTATGATTTTAATAATTTAGTGGAAAAAATATATTTATATGGATCATGGGCGAGTGATATTGGTTTTGAATTTTGATCTAGAACTCTTCCAGTTTGGAATAATATGAAGGTGTCAAAAGAATTAGTTCAGTAAGTTTGGTTCGGCTCATAATTAATAAGCTCGCGTATTTTATGATTTATTTCTATTTTTTTATGGTAAAAAATTCAGGCCCAAAATCTATAATCAATTTGAGTTTACTATGGGGCTAGGTTTTTAGCCGTTAAATTTTATTTGATTCGTTATTCGCTTCGATTCGATCAGAAAAATCCTGATATCCATAAGTATTTGAAGCAAAACAAATAATAAAAATTAATATCCGTTAAAAAAAAGAAATCACAAATACTAAAAAATTTAAAGACGGATATCCAGTCCGCTTCGACATTTATATAAATAGATGTATATCTACGATTAAATATAGAGTTTTAAATGTATAATATTATATAATTATTATCTAACATATACTTTATTAAATTTTATTTTAAAAGTTACTTACATAAATATTAAATTAAAGAAAAAAGAATATAAAATCTTTATACAAAACTACAATTTTTCTAAAACCATTTGTTTTATATGAAAATGATTAATTTTTAAAATTTATAAAACATTTAGTTTCATTAGTTTTTTACTTTATATTTTCATTATGTTAAAATATATTTCTAAAAAATAAATTGTTATTATTTTTTCTAGATTTATTTGTATCGAACAAAGTGGATGTAGTAGAAGTAAATATCTGTGAATATTAGTAAATATAAAAAACAATTATGGATATCCGGAAAACTGAATGTCCGTATTTTTGCGAAGCAAAGCTAATCGAAAAATTAGATATCCGTAAAGTTTGGAGAAAATCACAAATACTAAAAAATATGCTACTATTGGATCTGTGCCCAGACCTAGAGTTTAGAACAAAAGTCGGTTGTTAAATCTCTTTACTGCAACTGTAATGAGACTCGAACTTGGCACATATACTTTTAGGATAGAAGACTTTTACAAGTTAAGCTCTCAACTCCGAATAATTCAGTTAAATTTCATTCATCTATATCTATATATATGTTGGCTTTTTCTCTTCTTATGACACGTGGAAGAGGAGTTTGTTGACATGTGTCCTCATGTTTTTTTTTAAATCCTTCTTCATTTAAATTATTGCAATTTGCTCCATCAATTTCTAATTATGTACTATCTAATCTTTCTCATATTTATTGGTCCCAAGAAATAAATAAAAGAATATAAATATATTTTAAATATTTAATTTATTCACAATTCAAAATAGCATAAACTTTCACCATTTTATTATTTACTAATTTTTATTATTTCATTTACAAATTATATATTTATTTCACTATTAATATCATAAAATAATCAAACTAAGAATAAGAAACTAGAGCATCAACACAAATAACCAAGAAAGCGGGACAAAGAAAGAATAATAATTGAAAGGCCAAAACCACCAAGAAGCAGAAAGATATATGACTAAAACACTGAAATCACAACCAGTAGCTAAAAGGTAAGAAACACCTCACAAACTAAACAACAAAATACAAGACGGCCATGCAAGTGCAAAACCACAAAGCTCTGGACAGAAGAGACCATAGCTCCAAGAGACTAACTCCGCACACCTATACCAAGAGAAATATAGAAAGAAAAGAAACAATTTGAGAGAGGGAGAATGAAAGACAACCACTGAGAAATCAGAGACTAAACTTGAGACCAGAAATAACCTTCCAAGCCCACATAGCATACACGAACGAAAACATTATCCAAACCTGAAGTGGCAAACATGGTGAAAGGGAGAGCCACCAGATATGCGATGAAAGCTGCAAAGAGATGCGAGAATAGAGAGGGAAAGAGAGACGAAACGAAATCAGCAAACTATGGAGCCGTCCTCGAGATATAAAAGAGAGCATATAAATCAGAACACCAAAAAATAGATCTTGAAAACCAAGACGAACAGAGACACTATTGACGGTAAGCCAACAACGATGAATACAACATCAAAGACGAGTAAACTCTGGCCCAACCAAAGAGACATAGTTCCAAACATCAGCTGGAATCTAAGGAAGAAGAGGACCTGTCAATATTGACTGGAACAGCCTACAATGCCGTGAGAATCAACCGAACAACTGAAAACTCATAAACCTGATCTACAACAAATACCATATAATCTCACATGTGAAGAAAGCAAGGAAGAACAAGAGAAAGAGGTGAATCTTTTTCCGGTGATGGTGAGAACTATCGCACACCAGAAAGGTAACGAAATACATAGACGGTGACAGCTCAAGGTCAAAATATGGGGAGAGGGCAAAAAACATAGTTATAATTTTCAAAAAAATAAAATAAAATACAATTTTGACGCTGAAACCGTTAATCTTATAATCAACAAATGCGTAGATACAAAGTTATTGAAATTCAATATTCTTTTACGTTAGAGGCTCACTTCACTACTAACAAGTACTATACACACAAAAACAAATTATTCAAAAAAACAAACACAAAATATATTAATATATCACCTACTACTACAAAACACACTAAAAATACCAAGTAATACTCTTAACAAATAAAAAAGACAACAAAATTACATTATCCAAAAAATCATGCTCTTAGCAATAATAAAACAATATTCCGCGCGAAGCGCGGACATCCCCCTAGTATATATATATATATATAAATATGTTGGTATCTCTCCTGCTTTGCCACGTGGAAAGTCGTTCGCTGCAGATGCGACACGTGTCCGCCACAACATTATTTGGGCTTCAGACTTATAAATTTTGGGCCTTATACAACTCTAATTTTTCAAGTCCGGTAACCCACAAAGTCCACCTCTGAACCAGCAGCCGTAATCAATTATATATAGATAGATAACAAAAAAAATCCATGTCATCGTAAACTACTTTACCACTTAAATTATTTGTCGGTCTGTTTAGGCTCTATTATTTATGACTCTAAACTTTGATTTGGGTCTATACAATAATATTATTCTTACTATATCATCTTACAATAATATTCATCCGCCAATTTATTTTTCTAAGTTAATATATGGTCAATAATTGTATCTCAATTTTAATTTATAAATAAATAGAATGACGAGAGGTTTGAGATCAAACATTAAAATCGATGTGCCGTTAACCAGTACTTCAAAGCTCTGCACACATGAAATTAGCCATGTACTTACCCGTAACTGAAGAATCGAACCTTACCAAATAAAAAACAAAATCGAAACTAAATACCATAAATAAAGTATATTTCTATATATCATGTATTCTATATTTTTCTGAAACTAAAATATCAAAAACAAACGAGAACCGAACCAAAATCAATAAGTATCTCAATTTGAAATATAATTTACAAATCTAAAATATTAAATAAACTTAGTTTTACAGTAACAAATATCATAAACTTATTATTTATAAACTGAACTATCCAAAATGAATTATATGAATACTATTTCCCTAAATTATTTAAAATTATATAAACTACCTGATAATTTATCCAAAAAACTTAAATCACCTGTTTTTTTCTTGGCAAAAAACAATTTATCAATAAAATTTACTCAAATTAACCAAAATAATTTGAAACGCCCGTAACCGAAAGAGACCCGATTTTGTTTTTGATATTAGCTGGTTCCCCACTTTGTTGTCCAAACTGAACCAAAAAAACAAAATATCTGAACGAGAATTGAATCAAACTTTATAAATAACCGAACATATCTTATATCTGTAGAATTAAAAAATAAAATAAAATAAACCAAAACAATTCAAAAAAAAAATTATAAAAAAGTTTGAATTTAAAAAAGTATAATTCGAAAACATAAAAAAATATGTTTTTTATTTAAATAATTATTTGTTATATATATATCAAGAACAAGAATATAAGAGTCTTTTGCCACTTATTGAAAATATATTTTTAAAAATGCCCCTTTAGTGATGGTAAAGATCAATAATGGTACCATGAATGTGGTAAACATGAAATTTCACCTATTATCTATTTAAAGTTAATATTTTCTTTTATTATGTCAAATTGAACTAAGAATAATAAGAAGAATATATATATATATATATATATATATATATATTATCATATTGTTCTGAATTGTTTTTTGCTAATTTTGTATTCTCTGAAAAAATAGAATAATGAAGGATATTGTCATTTTAATTCCAAACCAAAAATGTTTATTAAAAATAAGGGCACTCGCAACGGTTGAAATTCATCAGTCTCTAACAAATTTAAAAATATTAAAAGCTGAAAAAGAAGAAAGAGAAAGGATAAAAAAAAAGAGAGTACGAGTGGTACCTGTGGGAAGAGCTTTCATACATTTCTAAAGAATCGGTGAATACATGTGGTATCATTTTACATGTTTTTTTATTTTAATTTTTAAAATTATTAATAACTAAATTATGTACAAAAATAATAATAAAAATATTAGTGAGTTACTCTACTTGTTATTTTATCACTAATGATGTCCTAACAATGTGATTTCATAATTCTATTCTTTATTGTTTTTTATAATATAGTTTTCAATCCACCGTGATTTTTAAATGCTTCGTAAAATTAATATAAATTTATATAAAACAGTTTTTATTATTAACTTCCCGTCTGTAGGGCGGGCCGATCCTAGTTTCTTATATATATAAGATTATATATCTCAGTTTAAATTTTAATTATTTTAATTATGTATTCTGAAATAGAGAAAATACTGATAAGATATAAATTATGTGAATCTATTGTACGAATATATAATGAATTCTAACCTATAAATTTGTAGGTTAAACTAAAATTACAAAATCAAGTGTTTCATTTTAGTAATATGATATATTTTAATTTATGTTATATATATATATACATTTATAGCATATAAATTTAATAATATTATTAAATAATTTCAAATTTTGTGACCATGAGTTAGCATTAATCACTAAATATATTTATTAAATTATTTCTAAACTCATGAAAACAGATTCGACGGTTACAAAAAAAATAATTGAAAACAGATTCGAGCTTAATTACCGAAGCTCATGAGCTATTGACTTTTGTATCTGGGGTGGGTCAAAGTAAACTCTCATCTTATAGAAATTGTTTTATATCGCGGAACGTTACCTACCGCAATAATTAGTACTGACTGGTCAGATTTAGTCATGTTCACAACTAGACCAAAATAATAAACGTTATACTTTAGTACACCTAACTGACCTATCAAAAGCCCCACCTATTATTTTCTCTACAATATACATGAACGCTTTATTTTCAGTGGATACGGAAATTAAAAAAGATGAACGTTGCCTTAGGGTGTTAAGCCTACTAGGGATTAACAAAATATCCGTAAATTTTGATTTGATTCGTTATTCGTTTCGATTGAACAGAAAATACGAATATCTCTAATTCTACGAAGCAAAACAAATACTAATATGCAATATCCGTTAGAAACGCACATAACGAATACTAATATTGTAAGAAACGTTTATTTGTTCCGTTATATACATATATTTAAAGAGTTATATAAATATTATATTTTATATAATTTTACTGTATTTTTATTTACTAAATTTATTATATTAGTTATAAAAAATTTAAAAAGTAATTAACTTTTTTCTATTTATGCAATAAAATATTATTTTTATATATTATTTTTGGATTATTTATTTAGTTTTTTTTTCTTCACGGATCGAGTTAGATATCTTGTCAAAATTCTAAAATTTTCTCAATTTCGGGACAGCAAATATCTGGATGGCTACGGATCGAATCGGATCAAACAATTGATTATTCAACCAAAACGGATCGGATCAGAATACCTCCAAAAATCTGGATATTGGATTCGTGCCCACCCCTAAAGCCTACAATACAAATCCAACAGTTTGGCAACTTGGCATAAAAAAGACTCGACCAAAACGTTTATAGATTATATTTTAAGCATTATTTGAATACGAGGAAAATGGTGCAAACTCTATATTTTATTGTTTTAACGGAATAAACTCAATTTTTGAAATCTCCACTTTTTAATACTCAAAAACCATTTCCAAAAGCAAAAAAAAATCAATCTATAAAATAAACTAAAATAAATAATAATAAAATTATAAGAGCAGAAATATGAAAATGAAGAAAAAATATCCAATAGCAGTTACCTCTTCATGAATGTCAACTAAAATAGAGAAAAAAGTGAATAATAGGGAAATCATTCAATGAGTTATATGATGGTAGACACGCAAACCACTGATTCAATAATACAACTCTTACAATGAGAGTTTAGCTCTAATATAAAATAAACACGGTACTTATCGCACCTCAGAAAACAACCATGCGTCTGATGCATGCTAATACAAGGAAAGCGAAGATAGTACATAGATACTCTATGTATCCCTAGATTTTATCATAAAGATATATGTATATCTTCAGGCATCGCTAGTACTCAGTCAATGTTTTTAAACCCGGACCAAATCGGCGGTCGGACCGGGTTGAACCATGAACCAGAAATAATCCGGGTTGGGTTAATGCTAAAACCCAACTAAAATCAAATCAGTTAAAAAACCCTATCGACCCGTCAAAAATTCAGGAACCGACAACCTAATGAACCGGCCAAACTCCGGTTCGTATATAAGCCAAAGTTTTGTTAATGAAACAATTAATTTTTTTTCTTTTTAAGTAAAAATAAGATTTATCAAAGATTAATAAAGTATCGTCTCTCGTCTTTTTCTTTTGTCTTCTCTACAACTCATAAATTACAAGATTCACAAAGTTTAATATTCACGTCAAGATATTGTTTTTGTCTACTTCTCACTTTTTAAAATTTTTATTTCATGATCACTTGTTTTGAAGACTTTAAATAATTGAAACATTTTCATTTCTGAAATTTGTATTTCAAAATATAACTTTTACATAATGTGCATATAATTTTTTTATAGAGTGATAAGATCTGTGAATAAAGTTTAAAGTGCTTTTCATATAGACTTTAGATTTTAATTGTTATTTATAAGTTTTTCTACACATTATGGCTATTTAAACATTTTATTTGATATGATCTATTTTTTTAAAAAATATACTGTTATAAAAGTAATAGAAAAGTCTATCTTTTTTCATAACACAGAGGTTCCTTGTATAGGAGATTACACTGTCATAGATAAATGGAAAGATTACAAATCATAATCTCTTGGTTATGAGCCATCTACAATTTGGTTCATAACACTCCCCCTTGGATGTCATAACCATTTAGAGCTTGTAATGTGCTTTAATGTTGCTTCATTAAAACCTTACCAGGAAAACCTAATTGGGACAAAACCATGGTGAAGGAAAAAGAGTACAACACACATTACTCCCCCTGATTTGGACATTACGGAAGGTCCCTTGGACCTCTCCAATTTTCTGCAATCCGTGGGTGATGAAGATCTTGGGCAGAATATGCTTCGTCCTCGAACATGATAGTTGGTTCTTCTTTACCATCGGCCATGCCACAATCTGATCGAACATATTGAGTCGTCGACCTCAAATACACACACACGAAATCTTGGATGATGTTGTTGTGATATGCGTGTACCACCATGTGTAAAACATAACATGTCTGAAAACAAATCAACAAAACCAAATAACCCCTCTTTGGGCTGGTTAGTATAAAATAAACCAAAATCAGAAGCTTATTCATCGTCCTTCTTATTGACCAATCAGATCAGTGTCTAAAACAAGACTTCTGCATCGTCCATCTCAGGACTAAATGAATTTCTTTATCGTCCATCTTTGGACTGAATGGATCAGTGTTCAAAACAAGCGATCTCACGCCCATGTACTAGATAATGGGTGAGACTGGTCCATAATAAATCTCTTGAGTACCCTTTTCTGTATATACTATTTGATGCACAAGGATTTCATTGTTAATGTACTCAAACTGTAATCCCAAACAAACCTTCGTTTTCCAAGATCTTTCATCTCAAACTCTTTCTTGAGATATTCAACTGTTTGGAAAATTATATCCTGAGGTTCCTAGGATATTCAGATCATATACTTTGATGATTATCAATATTCTTCTCGAGAACTTGCTGTACTTTCAGCTTAAAGATGGCAAAATGGAAGCTTACCCGCGGGCCTGGCCCATAAAGACCCAATGCGGGGCGGGATTGGCACAGATTTTACGGCCCATTTGTTAGCGGGCTTCGCGGGTTATGCCCGCAATGGTATTGGGTCGAAGCGGGTTGGGCCGAAGCGGGACGCGGGACAATTGGGTGGCCCGCTTGAATTTTCTCATTTCGTCTCTTTGGTAACACCGACAAGAGCTTAGAGTAAACCGGAGATGATTATGGTGATTCTCATTTCCTCCAAACGGTGAACCTAAACTCATTTACTTCAGTTGTGCCTCTTCCAGTTCGCTTTCAATCAAGGAATCATCTTTTCTCTTCAAGCTTTGCTATTTTGACCAGAACTCATTCACTTTCTTTGTTACTTATCGTAGGGAAAAAGAGTTTTTTTTTTTTTTTGAAGTGAGTGTGAGTGGAGACACGAAATTCTACACAAAACTTGTTTTTTATTGTTGTTTTTTTTTCTGGAATAATCATTAGCTACATGATGTAAAGCTTTTGTCTTGCTTTGGGACTTGATGGTAGCATAAGCTTTTACTATTAGTTACAAAAGCTTGCGGTTCCTATTGAATTTACTTAGTGATGCCAAGACTAATCTTTTTTTTTAACTTGTATATATATATCAACATGATTGTAGTAGGACAAGTTGTTGTTTCTGGAGAACACCAATGGGTAAGTGTCTTATGCTACAAACGAGAGTCGGGACAATATTTGTAACTTAATGGAATTGATCAACCTGATAACTTATTGCTGTCTCTTCTTCTTGCAGGTTCACAAGACTGGTCAAGCTTTGAAGATATGGGCCCGCGGGCCGACCCGCATACCCGCTGCTATAGTGCGGGTCGGGATTGGTCATAGGGTTCAGGGCCCGCGTCCCGCAGCGGTACGACCCGCAAAGACCCAACTGAAAATGGTACCACAGCGGGACGGGACAAATGGGTTGCGGGTGAACCCAATTGCCATCTCTATTTCAGCTCAATACCCTCTAGCACTTTCATTATCCAGTGGACCATATAAATATGCAGTCACTACATCAACTTGCTGCAAGTCTAATTTTCTCTCTTATATAGCCAGACTTATGAGAAATCTAAAAGTAGTTGCATCCACCACATGAGAATATATCTCCTCATAATCTATTACTGGTCTTTGTAAGAATCCTTGTGCAACATCAGCTTTATATCTCACGATTTCTATTCCTCACAAGACCCATTTGTATCCACTGGCTTTAACATCATATGGCGTCTTAATCATATGGCCAAATACGCCTTTCTTCCTTAAACTATTTAACCCCACGTTTCCATTCAATCCAATATGTTCTACGAGTGCGCACTCTTATATTGACGTGGGTGCATGATCCTCGCTTATATTCATAAATTCAAGTGCTACCTTGTATGCAAATAAATTACCTTATGTCGACATTCCTTATTGGTTCCATTATATTCTAGACATGATATAATCGATTGAGATTCATTATTATCAGGACCTTTAATACTTTGCAGCTTGGCGCCCCAAGCTACATTGTTTGGTACCTGTACCTTAGAGCCGGCCGGCCTTATCTCCATGTCTGGGATGGTTTCCTTAGTAACCTCGGATTTGGATTTTGATTATAATGCTCTGTACCTTTCTTTTGTTTCTGAGGATTCTTATCTTTTGGAACCTATTTGGTCTACCACGTTTCATACGTTGTCTAGACTCTGTAGCAACTTGACTGTGTCTCTTCTTGGACATTAAATTCGTTGGTGCTTTACAAGCTGGTTTATATATGACTTAGTCATTCTTTTTCGGGTCAGCAAATGTGTCTGGCATTTGATTAGCTAGCTTTGTAAATGTATAATCTTTGGACGTCTATTTCACATTCTTTAGCCAGAGGATCTTGCCAAGACATTGATGGTTGATTCCATTCTATTTCTTTTACCATTCTTTTACAAGCTTTATTATTATTTTTTCTCCTCCTGGTCTTAAAATAACCCGTGTACCTGGCCTCAAATATAATCACCCATAGTTGGCTCAAAGTACTTTATTATTGTGGGAGAATCATATCCAACATATATCCCCATCCTCCTTTTTAGGTCCCATCTTAGTTCTCTGTGGTGGAGCAATTAGTACATAGACAGCACATCCAAATGTCTTATGATGGGGTATGTCTGGCTCTTGACCCGTTAATAATTGTGATAGGGGATATCTATGCTCACTAAATAGCTTGATGCGTATTAACTTAGGTGTATGTAAATTTCGTGTGGCCCAAGCTGTGAATGAGAATTTTGACCTCATAAGTTATAGTCTATCAATCAGCTATTTGCGTTTTAAGAGATTTCGGCCAAGCCGTTCTTGGTATGGACATGTATCACAGAATTGTCCACACTTACCCCCATGGACATACCATAATTATTTAAACGCTTGGGACATGTATTCACCAGTATTATCTAGACATATAGTCTTTATTTATGAAAAAGGGGCTCGTAGCCGTTTTACTAGTGATGGCCTAATGAGTTTCCCTTGTGTACATGCTACACACGTGATATTCTTTGGGATAACTCTTCTTATCTTTTAATGTGTGCATTTTGAATATCAATTTTCGCATCATGTTTGGACCAGGATGACCAATTCGTTCGTGCCATAAAGTGTATATTTTCGCAGGCTTTTAGCCTATATCATACTGATCTATGCATAGTCCAGGTCAGTAGAGAATGCATGCATAGTCTTTAGGACTTATTATGGCATTGGGCAATTTTATACATATATCTGAAGGAACTCTTTGTTTCATTCGCCCATTGTTTCAATATGGAAACCATTCATTCTTATATATTTAAAACTCAATAGGCTGCTCTTGCTCTTAGAGCTGAGTGAATATAAGGCATCACTGACTTCTAGATTCATACCCTTAGGCAATAATATATTAGCCTAGCCATAGTGTTCTTTCAGACTGGCGATACCTGCTTTAGTACTTATATTGGCGGTTTTCAGTGTACTCATATAGAAAATAATTCATTCATTTAATCTAAGCAGACAATGTAATAGAAATAAATTCAAGGAGATAAAAATCAGAGAAAACATACAAGCAAAGCAATCACACAAGTTTGATGTCGAAATCAGATTATCAACTTGATTCTTTTAGGCAATCATAAGTCTCATGTTCAAAATTATTTTCACCATCTTTATAGACCAAGTGGGTTTCAGGATTCTTCCCTTTCAGACTCTCTTTGATAGAGGTCACAAAAATGTTTGGGAGTCCTTCTTATCTTAGCCCAATGGTTCCCCATTCCACATCTATGGCACACTGATTTGGTCGAGCTTTGTGGTTTAAAGGATATACCACGGCCACTGCCTTGACCATGGCTCAAATTGGGTTGATACCCACGGCTTCTGCCATAGTGATTCCCACGGCCAAATGTGTTATAGTGGCCATATGGCCACGTCCTTTCCACCCTCCACGGCCATGACCGTGTGGTCTATCATTCTGGACGTGGTTACCTTTTTTTTTTCTTCTGTGGCCTTATTGGTATCAGGTAATGGAGTTAATCCAGGAGGTCTCAATTCCCTGTTTCTCATCAGTAATCCATTATTTTGCCCAACTAGCAATAGACTCATCCACAGACTTATAGTCCTGGATTCTGGGATTCCTCCAATCAAATAGGGCATTTGGTAATAACACCGTTCTTTGGTGATCATATCTCGATTTTTAACTCTGTCCAAAGGTCTAGAGGATTCTTTATAGTCAGATACTGATCTTTGAGACTCTTAATAAGATGATGGCTAATAATTAATATTGTCATGTATCAATCTTTCTCATTGGCATTATTGTCTTCTATGATACATTCACCAAGTCTTTTGACTTTAAGAGAATCTTTGTATCCAATGCCCACCGTAAATAATTATCTCCAGAGAGATTTATGGCAGCAAAATCCAGGTTGATTTTCGACATCTCAAATCATATATCACTCAATATTTAGGTATAATTTTCATGCGGCCTTACTCTTAAAAACAATCAATTCGGATTTCAATCTTGTGAGGACAATGAAACTATCAATCTTAAAGGCATTTACTCAATCAGTCAATTTCTAGCAAGTCTCAGCAATACTATTTCTATGTGCTCATAATATTATGGTTTATCAAGACTAGCAAAAACGGATTCAATTAATCATGCAATTAGGGTTTAACAATCAATGGATTTTAGCAAGACTAGTAAAAAGATTTAATAATCACTCAATCAGTTTCAAGGCTGATTTTAGCAATACTAGAATATAGATTTGAAGCATGAATTTCAATGAATCAGTTTCAAGGCTGATTTTAGCAATACTAGAATATAGATTTCAAGCATGAATTTCAATGAATCAGTTTCAAGGCTGATTGGTATTTAGCATAAACCGTGTGTAAATAATTTATCTAGTATCCAAACTTATCAAACCTCAAAAACATATAATCAAATCAATCAATTTAATCAAACTTAGCATACAATCTTAAACCTCAAGACATTAGATTTTATCATAAATCTATCAACCTAGCATACGGATTCTCAATTCTGAAAGACATCCAAATCAGATCAATATAATCTATCATACGGATTATTTAGGGTTTATATTTAAAACAGATCAGATTACAAAACTATCAATCCTAGCAGATGATATTAAACCTCAAGAATCATGCAATCAGATCATTCGGATTTTAAACAAGTAAACCTCAATCAATATATCAACCTATCAGATTATATAAGCAAAGCAAGCTAGCAACCTATCGGATTCAATCAATGTTTTAACAGGCTGGTCGGTTTAAACAATTTTAAATTAGATGAACAATTAACCGAGCAGGATGAGAAAATAAATCTATCAATTTAACGGTCAAAAAATTCTAGCAACATAGCATCAGATTCAATCAGATTTAAAACCTCAATGATCAAAACCGAAAACAATTTTTATTTCAAAATATTTGATTAGGGTTTTAATATGTGATTTGATAATTATAGTATAATTAATTTTGATACTTATATTATTTATAGTTATAGGGTTAGGGTTTACCGGATTTTAACTTGTAAAAACCGATTTGGGGTTTTAATCATGTAGGAACATGATTTAGGGTTTGGGGTATCAAACTTTTAGAGCTTCGATTTACTCAATTAAGATTTTTGATCTATTACCATATGGTTTTGATTCATAAAGATTAGGGTTTTAGGGTTTCATTCTTTATCAATCAATCCATGTTCGATTATGGGTTCTTAGGTTTTGAATTACCTTTTAACCTTAGATGATTGTTGAATCGGACCACCAAAGGAGTTGATTCGCGAGCTGGACACGAACGGGACGCGAGCTGGAATGGATCGAGTCGCTTCTATCGGGTCGCGGACGTCCTTTGTTTCTTGATCGGGAACGCCTTGATCGTCGGACGCGAGCTGTCTGATGCTGTCGCGAACGGGAAGAGGTCGCGTGCTGGAGCTGCTCTCGGGTCGCGAACGTCTGAGCTAGGATCAGGAACGCCTTGGGCTGAAGCTGATCGGGGACGTGAGCTGGAACAGATGCGGGAACAAGAGACGCGATCGGGGTTTAGGGTCCGTCGGATCCCCGGCTAGGTTTAGGGTTATAGGCTTTTTCGATTTGGGTATTAGCTTAGGGATTTAGAGTTTCGTGCTGATAACTTGTTATAAAAGTAATGGAAAAATCTATCTTTTTTCATAACATAGAGGTTCCTTATATAGGAGATTACACCGTCATAGATAAATGAAAAGATTACAAATCATAATCTCTTGGTTATGAGCTATCCACAATCTGGTTCATAACATATACATATTTTTTTATAAAATATCATTAAATTTAGTTTAATCTAAATAAACCCGATCGAACCCTGTTCAGACCCGGTTGAACCCTGTTCAGACCCGGTTGAACCCTGTTCAGACCCGGTCGAACCACAATGACCCACTATCCAAAAAAATTCCGGTTCGCTAGCCGGTTTGGTTTTAAAAACACTGTTGTAGACTTAAGATTTTTTGACCATACAATCCACTTTACCAATCTGTATTTATAACAAAAGACTTAAGGTTTCATGCAACTCTACTCGGCTTTGTTGGGGCAATACTAGTGGACCAAAATTTAAATCGTTAGAAAAGGTATATCCATAAATTACATCTTCATTTGTAAGTTTTGTCTGGACTGTTCTATAGGTTTTCGTATCTCCAAATTTATTTTGAAAAAACATCATAATAATACACATTTATCTTGAATACGTCAAATCAAACAGTGAAACAAATACATTACATAAGGTTTAAATATTTAATTAAGCTATTGAGTCTTGAACTTTTAGTTAGAAAATTTAGAGCAATTCTAATCGAGAGCTCTCAACATAAAGTTCTCAAAATACATATATATGTACATATATAAAAATATTAATATTTAATTATAAGTATACGAAAACTCAATCGAAAATATCTCAAAGGAGATACTTTCAACTAGGTCTGGAGCGGATCGGGTATCCGGACAATTTTAAGATATCCGGATCCGGATCCTTATCTGGCGGATCCATAATTTTACTACCTTTATCCGGATCCGGGATTCTCGGATATCCGGGTGTCGGATATCCTTCTAAAAATTGTAATATCCGGATCCGGATT
This sequence comes from Brassica napus, assembly GCF_020379485.1. Classification (NCBI taxonomy): domain Eukaryota; kingdom Viridiplantae; phylum Streptophyta; class Magnoliopsida; order Brassicales; family Brassicaceae; genus Brassica; species Brassica napus. The sequence continues at coordinate 20,628,060 of NC_063446.1, forward strand.
TGGATCTTTAAAATAAATAAAAAATAATATTAATATATATATATAAAATATTAACAATATTTTTTTTAAAAAAAATATATAATGTCTTTAATTAATTCTATGTATAATATTACAAAATTTACATAAAATTTATATATACTATTATAAAAATATATTAAATAAAATTAATATTTATATATATATTACTATTTTTAAAATATTTATTAATAAAACCTACGAATCCGGATATCCGGACTTAAAAATTAAGATATCAGGATCCGGATCCGGCTTTGACGGATCCAACATTTTACTATCCGGATCCGGATTCGGCCCCTCCGGATATCCAGATTTTCGGATCGGATTCGGATCGAATTTGGATTTCGGATAAAAGTCTCAGGTAACTTTAAAATATCCATTATTAGATACTAATGTTTATATATATATATATATTATTTTTTGAGAACTCCATGTTGGAAAACTTCCCATTCAAATTGCTCTTATATTGTAAAAAAAAAAATCAGATATTAGTTGGCATCACTAGAAGAAAAAGATATATCCATTTCTTTTTGTAACAAAAGATATATCCATTACATTTAAATATGGGAAAATTTGCCGAATAACCAAGTTTGAAAAAAAAAAAAATTAAGGGTAGAGCATCAATTTTGACATAATTCAATTTATAACAATTATGTTAAATTTTATCCGGTACTACTCTTTTTATTGTTCAAGTTGCCAGTAGAGAGAAGATTGATGACATCGACAATTTGACACTCCATAATTAATTATCACACAACGTAATACCATCAACACACTTGTTTGCTACATAAATATGCATCTAATTTTTATATACCATATCACTGAAATAGAATAGGATTTCAAACCCACTCACATCTCGTAAATACTTAACTTTACTCCAAACCTCAACCACTAAATACTAAACCTTAAACTTTAAATATCACCCTCCCATTTAAATATTAAAACCTAAACCCTAACTAATAAACCCTAAACCAAAATATAAACCCTAAATCCGATCATCAAAATCTGAAAATAATATATAATATTATGTAATATTAAACTAAACTCAGACCTAACTTTTGAATAGTATAATGCTCTAATCCAACACACAACTCATAAATGCTAAATCCATACCTAACTTTTGAATACTAAACTCTAAACTGGCATCAGTAAATCCAAACCTCAACCTCCACCTTCCAAATAATAAACCTTAAATCCTAATCACTAAACCCTAAAACCTAAATATAGACCCTAAACCCAAATAGAATGGAACAAATACATAGTATAGTACATATTGGTGAACAAAATAGAACACTTTTTATTAATCGTCAAATGGAACGATACATGATAGAGTCACTAAACCCAAACCTCAACCCCCACCTTCCAAATACTAAACCCTAAATCTTAATCACTAAACCCTAAACCCAAGTATAAACCCTAAACCCAAATATGATAGAACAAAATACATAGTATAGTACATATTGGAAAACAAAATAATACATTCTTTATTAATCGTCAAATGAAATGACACATGATAAAAAATTATAGTAACAGACTATTTCGCATTACATAACATGAATAGAACATTCATAATACATATTGTTTACATTTCTATTCCATACGTATTTAATAGAATATAACACAATGTTGCAAAAACTGTTCATCTTCTCTGATCAATTTTACGTCATTCACAGCAACAAAGATAAGTGTACGACATCCGTGAGAATAGTACATGTAACCACCTAGTAAACCGAAGAGATTAGAGCGATTGAAGGAAGAATTGACAAACCTCGCGGCTGCGCCGTTTACGTTGTCGGCGACTCCATAGATTTCAGATGCGCGAAGTTTCTCGTCAGTAGCCAAGTGAGCCGTTGCAGATGGACATCTCCTACGAAAAGCTACTCCAGAAATGGTCTTGGTGGTTACACAGTGAATCAATAATGGAGAAGAAACCACTCACGTTCTACAAGTTATGTGATTCTCCAAAAGCCATGATATACGTGTGTTAGGTAAGTATTATTAATTTAGTTTTTTTGTTTACATGTTTTACATGTTGGTCATAAGGGTAATATGACAATATTCTATATTAGTGAAATGTTATATCGGTGAATTATGGATTTTAGATAGAGAGTGAATTATAATTTGTTTGAAGGTTATTGGGTGCAGTTTCCCTTTAAAGAATCAACACATACTTTCATATTTAAAATAAACAATGCACATTTTCTCACCCTACCAAGGAATGGAATAAAGAAAGAGACCTACATATATAACAATTTCTAACGTAGAAGTACAAGAAAAGAAAACATTTGCTAACTTACATTAAAAAATAAACATTTGCTATACAACATAAAAATATGGGAAAATTCCCAGGTTTGACGATCATCCTCGCTTCTTCTCTTCTCTTTTTCCTTCAAACCCTCGAAGTTGTTAATGGCGCCAAGTGTTACGGAAGCTTAGCCAGCAACAGCAGCTACGCTCAGAATCGCCGCGATCTCTTCTCTACTCTTACTAATAAAGTCCTCACTAACGGCGGATTCTACAACGCTTCACTCGGCCAATATCCCAACAGAGTCTATGCTCTTGGCCTCTGCGCAAGAGGCTTCAAGCCAAAAGCTTGTCTCAGTTGTCTCCAAGGATTGACCCTGGAAACACAAAAGGATTGTCCAAACATCATGGACTCGTTCATTTGGGGCAGTGACGATGAAGACCGTGTTTCTTGTCTTGTTCGTTCGTCAAACCACTCTTTTGGGAACCTCGAGCTTAGTCCTCCTGTTACAGGGATAAGTCCAGATCATATCGAGCCATCTATAAACATGACCCTTTTCATGCAACAGTGGGAGTACACGGTTAATAACACCCTCGTGGCTGCCACAAAAGCTAACACTTCCTCTGTACATAAGTACTACAGTGCCGTAAAAGCCGAGTTCACAGCGTTTCCGAATGTTTACATGCTGACGCAATGCACGCCAGACATAACTTCCCAAGATTGCAAGCAATGTTTGGTAGCTTGTCTTAAATACTTTAGAGAACAGTTTCGGGGCAGAACAGGGGGCATGGTTAGTCTTCCGAGCTGTTTTTTCAGGTGGGATCTATTTTCTTTCCATGGTGTTTTTGATAATGTTACGAGATTTTCTGCACTTCCTAGACCTCAGCTTCAGGAAAAGGGGAGCTCTATACCAAATAAGAAAGGTAAAACATATGTTATAAACAAAATAAAGATGTAGCTTTCAGAAAAAAAAAGAAAGAATATATATATATATATATAATAAAGAGGTTCTCAGACTAATTAACAAGGATTTAAAAATTTCAGGAAGAAGCATGCACTGGGGAATTATCACGATAATTGTGGTTTTTACTTTCTTTAATCTTGTGGTATTTATTGGTTTCTACAAAGTAAAGTCTTGGACGAGAAAATTAAACAACGGAACAAATGGTAAGTGCACCTTGTTTCTTGCTCCCGTCAAGCTTTATAATGACTTATTTCTTTTCACTATAGTTGGTTGTGCAGAATACTCTGATTCAGATGGTCAACTTATGTTACGGTTCAATCTTGATATGATCTTATTGGCAACGGCTGACTTTTTGCCTGAAAATAAGCTTGGGCAAGGTGGATTTGGAACTGTCTATAAGGTAATACTGGATTTTGATCCCAAAGCACAAATTTATTTTTTATTTTTTTTCAATTGACAAATATTTAGTAAATATTATATTTTTATATATTTGTGTTTTATTTTATAAAAGACTTAAACTTTTTATCTTTATTTATCGTATTTCATTTTAAATGACTATTTATGTTTAAAAAATTAAAATTTATTTTTTAATGAATTAAGTTGTTGTAACTCTGATAAATTAATTTTATTATGTGGTTAATATTTTAATAAAAAAATTATATACTTTTAATAAAGATTTATACTTTTCAATGAAAAATTCAATTTTTTATGAATGCTTAAATTATATTAAGAAAATAATAATAATAATAATTAAGAATAGTTGAAAAAAATTATTTGAACTTATACTCAATGGCCCAAAGGAAAAAAATGTGAGAATTGTATCTGATTTCTTAATCGGTCCAAATGGCCCAAGAGAGATCTGATATGGGCTGGATCCGAAAAAAATGATCCAATATAGATGTGTTATTAATATTACTTGATTGCTCTTAATGAAACATGCAATGTTAGTAAAGAAAATAACGTGTTAAGGTAAAAAAGACAATATGATTCTGCTTTAATAGTATAGATAGTATAAATTCTATAAATTAATATTTGAAAAATTAATAAAATAAATTTAGAAAACATTGGTTTCAAATTACAGAAAATAAGAAAATTAAGAAAAGTCTTTTATATAAATGTATAGTCCCATTAAAATCCTAAATTAATAATTACTATATAAAACTTATATAAATTCTATCTAAACATAAGCAACACATTTTTTTATTTATAATGAATGTAAACTCTAATTTTGTTTTTCATTTTGATGTTGTTTTCTTGGATTACATATAAAAAATGCATTTGTATTCTAAGATAGGTATTACACAAAATATATCAAATAATCTAATAAAAAGAAATTCAGATGTATAAATTTAGTCAATATACAATGTTATGAACTAAAACATTTTTATCAAAAAAGTATCTTTAGAAAAAACTAGAAAAGCCAATTATCTTTAAATTAATAACTTTTCAGATTAATAAATTCATAAAAAAAGTTTTATTTTGTTTTCTAGTAAGAACTATATAAATCAATATAGTTCTCACATTATTAATTTATAGAGTTATTATCTATTATTGAGATCTTGGTCTTGGATGAGTAACAAATCTTGAGAATGTGCCGGTTTCAGGGGACACTACTTAACGGGAAAGAGATAGCGGTGAAGAGATTAGCCAGAGGTTCAGAAGGAGATATAGAGTTTAGAAATGAGGTTTTACTCCTGACAAGACTCCAGCATAAGAATCTGGTTAAGCTGCTTGGTTTCTGTAATGAAGGAGATGAAGAGATTCTTGTCTACGAGTTTGTCTCCCACTCAAGTCTTGACCGCTTTATCTTTGGTAAGACTTCGAAAGACCATACCCGGAACAGAACATTTATATGAAACATTCTAATATAGTATACAAGAGCCATAATTTAAAAAAATTATAAATTAATTTATAATTTTTCTCTGATATAACATACAGTAAAAACATTCTGGAAAAATATAATAGTAAAAATATTATTATAAAAAGATAAAATGTAATATTATATAAAATTATAATACAATTATTTATTTATTTTTTATTCAAAAATAATTTGGATAGACTCTGTGAGAGACAGCTGCATTTTCTTTAGTTTTTAGAGACTCTTAGCAATAAAAGTATTTCTTCTAAATCTGCAGATGAGGAAAAGCGTTCACTTCTTACGTGGGAAGTGAGGTTTAAAATTATAGAAGGCATTGCTCGAGGTCTTGTTTATCTCCATGAAGATTCTCAGCTGAAGATTATTCACCGAGACTTGAAGACAAGCAACATCCTTTTAGATGCAGAGATGAATCCAAAAGTTGCAGATTTTGGGACAGCGAGGCTGTTTGAAACCGATGAAACTCAAGCTGAAACAAAACGAATAGCTGGAACTCGGTAAAAACATGTTAATCAATTTTGAAGATATAAATATATGCCACCATAAATTAACGTTATTAAATGCACATATGCAGTGGATATATGGCTCCTGAATACCTGAATCATGGGCAAATATCAGCTAAATCTGATGTATTTAGCTTCGGTGTTGTGCTTCTAGAGATGATAAGTGGTCAAAGAAATAATAGCTTTGAAGGAGAAGGAATTGCACTTTTTGTAAGTTTTTTTCACATAACAATCTTCATGTATCTTCAAACCTATGTAGAAAGTAAGCATATAACTTTTCTTTTGGTTCAGGCATGGAAGAGATGGGCTGAAGGAAGGCCTGAGGTTATAATTGATCCTTTATTGGTGAAAAATTCTAGTGTCGAGATCATTAAGCTGATCCAGACTGGTTTGTTGTGTGTTCAAGAGAACGCAACAAATAGACCAACAATGAGCTCTGTAATGGTTTGGCTTGGCAGTGAGACCATCACCATTCCCTTGCCTAAGGCTCCTGCTTTCACAGAGAGTCATTCTCAATCTGAAGAAGGTGCAATGTCCATGAGCAATGTCTTCACAGAATTGAGTTCTCGTTGAGTTATCAATTGTGTTAAATTATATGTTGTTTGAAGGTGTGACAAATATTCTAATTGAATTTAATTGAAAAAAGTTGTAGTAAAAAGTATGAATAAATACAATTTTAAGTTCTAGAACCCTCAACAAAAACGTTTTTGTTTCACAAAGAGTAGCATTTTGACTTTTGTACACAAATTAAAAAATGATTACTATTAATTTATATATTTAATAATTATATTTATTTTACCAATAATATTTTAGATAAACAAAACTATTTATAAATTTAAAACATTTTCTAATTTTTATTAAGACTAAAAATATATAAATTGCATTAGAATTAATAAGTGTTACTTTACGTAATAAGAAAATGTGTCAAAGTGACTTTTTGGATTGTCAATCGAAAGGAAGTATTTTGATTGACAATTTCTTATTATAATTTCAATGAATCATAATATGCCCCTCCAAAGATCGGTAACTGAAGTTTTCAACGCCGAAAGAAGAAGGTGGTATCTATGCCATTAGTTAAAAAGAAAAGTAAAGTAAAAGACATATAAGGTAAATAAGATAATGTTACGAAAGCAAAAAGATGTGGGGCCCGCTGCACTATTTGCACAGTGAATTCTACTTTTTCATGTCTATATAAACGAACGATTGTGTTCGACGAAATACACACCATCCTTCTCCTTTAATAACACATCTTCTCTTGTTATCAGTGTTATCTTCTTCCTACGGGTATAAAATATTTGCTTTATTTAAATTTCTGCGATATAATAAAATTTCAGTTCTTTTTATAACACGTTATCAGCACGATCGTTCTGCAATTCGGTAAAATTTATTGTATCATATATACCCTGCTATAATGGTCGGTATACCGTTTGTACTATTATTTATATTATGTTATAATGGCCGGAATACCGCCTATATTATTTATTAATATTTTAATTAATTTATTGGTCGGCCGAGCCGCCTTATATTCTATTTATTGTTAACTGGACGGCCGAGCCGCCTTTATTTTATGTTTGTTGTTAACTGGTCGGCTGAGCCGCCTTATATTTTGTTTATTGCTAATTGGTCGGCCGAGCCGCCGTATAATTTATTTCTTACTCTGCATTGATCGGCTGAGCCGTCACATGATTTGTTGTCATAACATAAATATTTCATTGCCATAATTTTTTACTTTTATGAAATTTTATAGATTTGATTGACTGTTTAATACGATATTTTCAGACTGATTTTTAGTGCACTCGATTTGACCCCAACGGTCACAAAGAAAATTTTTCAAAAATTTTTCCTTTTCTCCAACGGTCATGAACAGTAATTTTCATCTATAAATACAACTCATTTTCACTCCATTTCATCATCCAAAACATTTCATCTTCTCTCAAAAATTTCAAATCGCTCTCCTCCGATTTTTCATTTCAAGAAAGATGATTCGCGCACTTTTGTTTTTATGTGCCATTTTTATTTGTGTTTCTATTTATGGTTTATTCGTTGGAGAATTTACTCCGAGTGAATTTAAGATGAATATCGGTTTAATTTTCTTTACATCACTTCTCCTTGTAATTGCTTGCATGATTAATGTAAACGGTTTTTAAATTATGAAGTTCTAATAAAATTAGTATTTTGTGTTTTAGAAATACAAATGGCAAACATCGAGAAACTCCAGTTCCCGGCTCTGAAAGTAACCGGCGAAAATTATGTCAGATGGGTCACAAATGTGAAACCTTATCTTGTAATAAAAAAGATAACTGAAGCGATAGAAGTCGGTAACAAATCGCCACCCGAGCATATAGCCGAAGCGATAATCTTCCTGAAGAAGCATTTAGATGAGAATCTAACTCACGACTATGAAGACGTTGAGGACCCAGCCGTACTATGGCAAGCCTTGAAAGATAGGTTCGATAATCAAAAGGAAATCAATCTCCCTCACGCTCTTGAAGAGTGGAAAACCCTGAGGTTTCAGGATTTCCAAAGGGTTAGAGATTACAATTCCACTATCTTGAGGATAGTTGCACAATTAAAATATTGTGGTAACCTGTCACCGAAGCAGAAATGCTTGACAAGACATACAATACTTTCCACAAAGAACACAACGTCTTATCCCGAATTTACAGAAAATGTGGGTACACCAAATTTTATGAATTGATGGTAACACTCATGTTGGCTGAAAAGAACGATGAGTTACTAATCAAAAACCATAATTCCCGACCTACGGGAGCCAAGGCATTTCCCGAAGTGAATGCTACGGCGGTAGAATATTCGGGAAGGAGAAACCAGACCAACCGAGGTCGTGGTCGGCGTTTCAACAACAAACGTGGAAAGCCTTACTATCCTAAAAGTATTAGATCTAACAAATGGGTTAGATCTGAACAACCTCCTAAAAGCAAAGAAACCGAAGAGGATACCACAAAGAAAAGTGAGACTGTATGTTACAGATGTGGATGTAAAGGACATTGGTCCCGTACCTGTCGTACTCCCCCACATTTGTGCAAGTTATATCAAGAGTCCATAAAAGGAAAGGCTAAAGAGGTGAACCTCACAGAAATGTTGAAGGGACCTCATACCTTGAATCCTCCGACTTCGCTAATGAGCTGGACTAGATTACTCCTGAAGAGAATCGAAATGCCTATGATAAGAGTATTGAATAGTTTTCAGTATTACCATGTATAATTATTATATTTCATGTTTTAAGCAAATAATGATGTTTTTAACGTCATCTTATTGTATAATTATTATGTGTTTCCTTATATGAATGAATTTTATGTTTTTCTTTTATTAATATTTATGACAATTTCAGAAATGGATCAGAATACTAATGAAGCAAAATCCAAGAAACGGATTCGTGAAATATGCATACCAGATAGTGGAACAACGCACACTATTCTGAGACAAAAGAGATATTTCTCTGATATAAAACCGACAAGAATTGTCGTCAATACAATATCAGGTCCTGCAGACGTGATTGAAGGAACTGGTAAAGCAAACTTTACTTTACCGAATGGAACAAAATTTTCCATAAATAATGCTCTATATTCTCCAAGTTCTAAAAGGAATTTGTTGAGTTTTAAAGACATATATCTTCACGGATATGATACTCAGTCTGCAACTGAGGATGGAAAGAAATACATGTATGTAACTTCTGAGAAATGTGGCAGAAAACACATATTGGAAAAGTTTCCAGAGCTTCCTTCGGGGTTACATCATACTTATATCGATGAGATCGAATCAAATCTTGTAGTAGAACGGAACCCAGAAGAGTTCACGTTATGGCATGATCGCCTTGGCCACCCAGGAACTACAATGATGCGTAAAATCATAGAAAGTTCACATGGTCATCCACTGAAAATCCAGGAGATTTCTCAAGGGAATAAAATGACATGTGTTGCATGTTCTCTAGGAAAATTGATCGTAAGGCCATCGCCAACCAAAATCGATAAAGAATCACCAAAGTTCCTTGAAAGAATTCAAGGCGATATATGTGGACCTATACACCCACCTTGTGGACCATTCCACTATTTTATGGTATTAATTGACGCATCCAGTAGATGGTCACACGTTTGTCTATTATCATCTCGAAATGTGGCATTTGCGAGATTTCTAACTCAGATAATCAAACTGCGAGCACAGTTTCCTGATTATACTATTAAAAGAGTTAGACTAGACAACGCTGGTGAATTCACATCCCAAGCATTCAATGACTATTGTATGGTAATGAGAATTGAAGTTGAACATTCGGTTGCTCATGTTCATACGCAAAATGGTTTGGCTGAATCTTTAATTAAGCGTCTGCAATTGATTGCAAGACCATTGATCATGAGATCAAAACTTCCAACCTCTGTATGGGGACATGCCATTTTGCATGCAGAAGCACTCATTCGGATCAGACCGAGTGCATACCATAAGTATTCCCCACTACAGTTAGCGTTTGGTCGAGAACCAAACATTTCCCACTTTAGAATCTTTGGTTGTGCGGTATATGTGCCTGTAGCACCACCACAACGTACAAAGATGGGACCACAAAAAAGATTGGGAATATATGTTGGTTGTGATTCCCCATCAATTATAAGATACCTAGAACCACAGACTGGTGACGTTTTTACAGCACATTTTGCTGATTGTCATTTTGACGAAAATGTATTCCCAGTTCTAGGGGAGAAAACAAAAATGTTGGAAGTGATATAAAATGGAGTGTACCATCATTGTTATATCTTGATCCTCCTACTAAAGAGTCAGAACTAGAAGTTCGACGAATTATGCATTTACAGAGTATAGCTAACCAGCTACCTGATGCATTTGTTGATACCAAGACGGTAACTAAATCTCATATACCAGCTGCAATTGCTCCTGCTCGTATCAAAATGCCAAATGAACAAGAAAAGGAGGATGACACACGAGAGCCAAAAACACGCCTGAAGCGTGGTAGACCTGTTGGTTCTAAGGATAAGAATCCTAGGAAACAGAAGAAAGCTGAAATATATGATGCACCCAAAATAGCAGAAAATATTTTGGAAGAAATAAATGATAAGGATTCTGATGAATCAGAGCATCATGAATCAGAGCATCATGAATCGAAAGATAATCATGAGATTTCTATTAATTACATCCATAATAAAAGGATATGGAATAGAAATGAACAAAATGACCTTGATGATGCTTTCTCATATATTGTGTCAAGTGAAATAAATGAAGAAATCGATGATCCAGAACCAAAATCTGTCTATGAATGTCAAAAGAGACATGATTGGGAACAATGGAAAAATGCAATACAAGCTGAACTTGATTCGCTTAATAAACGAAAAGTATTTGGATCTATTGTGCTCACACCTGCAGATGTGAGACCAGTTGGGTACAAATGGGTTTTCGTTCGAAAGCGAAATGAGAAAAATGAGATTACGAGATACAAAGCTCGTCTAGTGGCTCAAGGTTTTTCTCAAAGACCTGGAATCGATTATGAAGAAACGTATTCTCCAGTTATGGATGCCATTACATTTAGATTCCTGATGAGTCTAGCAGCTGATAAAAATCTAGAGATGCGTCTCATGGATGTTGTTACAGCTTATCTATATGGATCATTAGATACTGATATCTACATGAAAGTTCCTGATGGATTTAAAATGCCAGAAGCATTAAGTTCCAAACCTAAAGATGTATGTGCAATAAAATTGCAAAGATCATTATATGGGTTAAAGCAATCTGGACGTATGTGGTATAATCGTCTCAGTGATCATTTAACAAAAGAAGGATATGTGAATGATCCTATATGCCCATGTGTTTTCATCAAGAAAACAATATCCGGATTTGTAATAATCGCGGTATATGTTGATGATCTTAACATCATCGGAACTCAAAAGGAAATACAAAAGGCATCAGACTATCTCAAAGGAGAATTTGAGATGAAAGACCTAGGACAGACACAGTATTGTCTTGGCCTACAAATAGAACATTCACAAAATGGTATATTTGTGCATCAATCCACATACACTAAAAGAGTGTTGAAACGATTTAACATGGATAAATCAACTCCTATTAGCACCCCGATGGTCGTTAGGTCACTTAAGTGATCCATTTCGACCACCTGAGGAGAAAGAAGAAATACTTGGTCCGGAAGTACCATATCTAAGTGCAATTGGAGCGCTGATGTACCTTGCAAATTGTACACGGCCTGATATATCATTTGCTGTGAATCTTTTGGCAAGATTCAGCTCATCTCCAACTCGAAGACATTGGAATGGGATTAAACATGTTTTTCGTTACCTCCAAGGGACCATTGATTTAGGCTTATTTTATCCTAAAAGTTCAAAAGGTCAAATGGTTGGTTTTGCAGATGCAGGATATCTTTCAGATCCACACAAAGCCCGATCGCAAATAGGATACGTTTTTACGATCGGAGGCACTGCTATATCTTGGCGTTCCCAGAAACAAACGCTCGTGGCTACTTCTTCAAATCATGCTGAGATCATTGCACTCCATGAAGCAAGTAGAGAATGTGTATGGCTGAGATCAATGAGCCGACACATCTGTTCAAGCAGCGGGATTGGCGAAAATACGAAGCCAACTATTCTATATGAAGATAATGCAGCATGTGTTGCTCAAACAAAGGACGGATATATTAAAAGCGATAGAACGAAGCATATTCATCTGAAGTTCTTCTCATACACTCAAGAGCTCGTAAAGAAGAAAGAGATTGAAGTAAGATATGTCCAATCATGCGACAATGCAGCTGACCTCTTCACAAAATCACTTCCGACTTCGGTATTCAGAAAACATGTTCGTAACATTGGAATGCGTCATCAGAAGGATCTATGACTGCTCATTCGAGGGGGAGCTTACGTAGTTGTACTCTTTTTACCTTACTATGTTTTTTCCCATTGGGTTTTCCTAGAAAGGTTTTTAACGAGGCAACAAAGACGTTAAGCGAAAGCGGAGAGTGACACCGGTCCCCAAGGGGGAGTGTTATGAAAGCAGCCACAATCGTTGAAAATATAAAAAGATGTGGGGCCCGCTGCACTATTTGCACAATGAATTCTACTTTTTCATGTCTATATAAACGAACGTTTGTGTTCGACGAAATACACACCATCCTTCTCCTTCAATAACACATCTTCTCTTGTTATCAGTGTTATCTTCTTCCTACGGATATAAAATATTTGCTTTATTTAAATTCCTGCGATATGATAAAATTTCAGTTCTTTTTATAACAAGAACATATTTTTCCATCTATATAAATAATTAACGTCTGATCTTAATTTGTAAGAGTCCTTTGACGATAAAACAAAAATAGAGAAAGGAACAAGATAAAGACTTTTTTCTTAACTATCATTATATAATCTCTGGCTATATTACATATGATGATTAATTATAACATGCAAAAAATTGTATAGTCTAGAATTTGAACTCTAGATTTGGATGTAAAATTCTTTAAACTTTAACCTATAAGCAGCGCTTCTGTAGAGAAATACTTCTCTTCCCTTAGTTTTCGCTCACACGTAAACTATGTGGCGAAAGATTTTGTTGTCCGTATTACTCAAAGTCGAGTGGCATGCAGTGTCATCCAAAGTTCAAGACTTGTAAAACAACGTCGTTTCCATTTCCAAACAATATTATTAATTTTTGGCCGAGACTTAAAATTCCAAACAATATTTTTTTTTGAACTGATTCTTATTTCCAAAAAATATTAAGAAGTAGATTTGAGTGGAGTCAACCAGTCAAGCAGCCAACTTGAAAATTTCTAAAGGAGTTAGTATAGACAAGTAGATCTGAATCGAGTCAAGTCGTCAAGCAGCCAACTTGGGAATTTCTAATGGAGTTGGTAACCAAGTAGATCTGAATGGAGTCAATTCGTCTAGCAGCCAATTTAGAAATTTCCAATGGAGTTAGAGTGTCATAATTTTTTGTTAGAAACAGAGCTGTCAAATGTTTCTTGTTAGACTTGTTCAGATGGACTATTTCATATTAAATGTCATAGTAAAGTAAAATTTTCCACTATTGTTATTTTAAAATGTCAATTTAATTTTTCATTTATTTATCTTTTTATCCTTAATTAAGTAAAGTAAAACAAAAAGTAATATATACAATACTAAAAGAGAATATAAACCATAGGGAGAGTGTCCATGTAGGATAAAAAAATCAACTAATCAGAGAATCCGAAGTTATCACGTCATCTCATTTATTTTTTGTAAAAAATAAAAAAACAATGCGAAGGAAAGAAACGAATCCGGGTTAGTATGACATAAATATATGGCAGTTACCACTAAGCAATTGAAACTTTCTTGGATACATATACAAGAATCACTAAGTATGTAATCACAAACTCTTATGTACAATTACAATAATATGAATACAACTTTCAAGACTCCGATACTCTGTTTTGTAAAAAAAAAAAAGTAAGTGACTAAGCTAATATATTCTTTGAAAGTGTGAAAACATTGAAAAATATGAAAAATCATGGATTTTTGTTTTCGTGACAAAGTTAAGAATATACAATACTAAAAGGGGATATAAGTCATGGGGAGAATGTCCACGTAGGATAGGAAAATCAATCAATCAGAGAGTCCGAAGTTGCCACGTCATCTCATTTATTTTTAAATCTGCCTATCCTATTCAATTTCTTCAGAACACTTATTCTACAAAGAGATCGTATGAGATATTGTTTTGATATTCAGATTTGTTTTTTGACTGTTAAGAAGATTGATAACTGTAAAAATGTTTTCTTCGAATTTGATATGTCTATAACCGACTCCTCAACATGAGACAAATTTGTTTAAAAATTAAATACTTTCATTTTTTATATTATATAATAAATATATATTATTTACTGATAATAAAAATATAGTTATTCATCTATCACAAATATCTATGCAAATATGGGAATCAAGTACAACAATCAAACAACATAATGATTTCCACAAAGAAAATTAAAAAAAAATATTTATGTTATGTAGTCTTATTTTATATTTTTTAAATATTGTAATACAAGATTACACATTATTTGTTTAGAATTGATAAATACATGTAATATCTTATCCGCGCGTAGCGCGTTTAAAAAATCTAGTAATTCTAATAGGTAAATATGGAGAAAAATTGAATAATCAACTATTTTCTTAATTATGTGAAAAATTTAAGTGATATTTAAGGTAAAACGGATGAAGTATTATGGTGAACAATAATTAATTGGTCCATAATGAACAATGACTTAAAAAAAAACGTATGTCTAAATATTGTGTTCAAATAGACATGTTCATAGACAACCCATTTAAATGTAATTTAAAATTTAATCTAATTATTTCATAAATTTTAGTTGAGTATTTTTTTTTTTTTGTTTTTTGAATAATATTTATTTAAATTTCAACATATCAGAAAAGTAAAGCTGTTTCTAATACGTCATACAATGTATAAAATACGTAACACAAATTTTCAATATGTTATTAAGCCATCTTGCACAAAAAGAACACTTTATTTTGGTGTCCGTATAAGATATACTAGACCCTGATCCGGTATAATTTATAAAATGATCTATTTTAATTTTTGATCATTATGTTCACTAAATAAATATTTTTTTCATCTTAAACTATTTATTTTTGGACAAATGTGCGATATCACATAAAAAATTAAGTATATAGAGGTAATTAGAAAATTGTAAAAACATAATTTTTTCTTTCGTGTGCGATATCATATAAACAATGACCCGCCCCAGTTAACAGAAATCATGATTTCTTTCATGTGTGATTTTTTTATTTGAATCATTTCGTAAAAAAAAAATTAAATTATACATATTTTAATTAGAATATTTTTAAATATCTTTACCTTTTTATTTGAAATGAAACTCAATAATTTTTAAAAACAATTATAGCAAAACCTTTGAAAATATTTTTAGACGTTTTTTGAAAAATCTGAAAATTAACATTTTAAATTATAATTATCCTAAAATATGATTAGTTTTGATGTAAACAAAAACTAAAATTATGTCAAAAATAATTATATTCAATGATAATAACAATTTAAATTTTTTTTAAAAAAAATATATATACAAAAAATATTGTTAGAAAGAAATATTCATTCATCTTTCAAATATAAAATGAAAATATTATAAATAAATAATAAAAATTATAAAGAAAAGCCATAAATTTAGCAAACGACAAATGAGTTATATTATGCTAAAATTTTGTTTAAATTTATACTATTGATAGGAGCAAATACCATATATTTTGTTAAAAACATATCCATCCTTAAATATTCTTTGAATAAATAATAATTTTTAAATTTAATCAATTGAAAAATAATATCCGTACGATTATGTGGATTAAAATCTAGTTTTATTGATGCATGTTATATATTAGTGCTGCAAGTTTTAGATAACATTTTAATGATGCACGTTTTGAAAAATCTCCATTATTAAAATTATGCACGTAAAGATAACTTATGAGTTTTTTTTGTTGATTAAATGACATTACGTCCAAATTCATTGAAAGATCTTTCATTAATGTAATTGAAAAAGACAATCAATAAAATAAGTAGTTTAAATTCATTTAAGGATATTTCATTAATGTAACTAAAAAGACAAGAAATAAAATAGGTAATTTAAATTCATTTAAAGATACTTCATTAATGTAACTGAAAAAGACAAACAAAAAAATAGGAAGTTTAATTAATAAAATAAAGGCATTTTCAAATGTTTACTTCTCATTTAATTATATATATATATAACTGTTTAAAAAATTAACACATCTCCTAAAATAAAGCAATACATATTGTCAAAAAAATAATTTTAAAGAAGTAAATTGACTAAAACAGTCCATTTTAATTTTGAAAATTTTAATTTTTGATTTTAATTTTTTAAAATTTTAAACAATATCTTCAAAACCCGACACTTAAACTATAAACTCTAAAGTTAAATTAGTTAATCCTAAAGTATAAATGTATTTTTATTTTTAATAAAAAAAATTGATCATTTAAAAAATAAATTATTTTAGTGAAAATAAACTAAAAAGGTTATGCTATGAAATTTATCTTTTCCGAACCTACCATGGACTAAAAGAAACATTACAATGTTCTGCAATCAATCGATTAGTGCACAAAAAAAAAATAGTATTAACTTATTGACGCAGAAGAAGAAGAATGAAAAAGAAAACATTTTCTATCTTACATAAAAAACAAATATGGGGAAATCCCCAGCGTTAATGATCATCCTCGCTTCTTCTCTTCTTTTTCATCAGACCCTCGAAGCTGTTAACGGCGCCCGGTGTTTTGGAAGCTTAGACAGCAACAGCAGCTACGCACAGAATCGCCGTGATCTTTTCTCTACTCTTGCTAATGATGTCGTCACTAACGGCGGATTCTACAACGCTTCACTCGGCCAATATCCCAACACAGTTTACGCTCTTGGCTTCTGCGAAAAATACTACGAGCAAAAAGCTTGTCTCCGTTGTCTCGAAAGCTTGGCTCTGGATACAGAAACGAGTTGTGGAAACATCACGAAATCCTTCGTTTGGAGCAGTGACGATGAAGACCGTTTTTGGTGTCTTGTACGTTCCTCAAACCAACCTTTTGGGAATTTGGAGCTTATACCTCCTTTAATAGAGGCAGATCCAGATCATATTGAGCCATCTAAAGACATGACACTTTTCATGCAACAGTGGGAATCAGCGGTTAATAAGACCCTCGAGACTGCCACACAAGCTAATACTTCCTCGGTACATAAGTACTATAGTGCCATACACGCCCATTTCACAGAGTTTCCGAATGTTAACATGGCGATGCAATGCACACCCGACATAACTTCCCAAGATTGCAAGCAATGTTTGGGGGATTGTGTGGAGTACTTTAGAGAACAGTTTAGGGGAAGAGCAGGGGGCATGGCTAGTTTTCCGAGCTGTTTATTCAGATGGGATAACGTTACAAGTATGCCTGCACTTCCTCGACCTCCGGCTCAAGAAAAGCGGCCGAGCTCTATACCAGAAAAGAAAGGTCACTCAAATGAGTTGTAGCGTTGCAAAATTATTTTGTATGATAAAGAACTCAATATACATTCTCAGAGCAATAAAAAGTAATTAAAAATTTTCAGGAAGAAGCATGCATAGGGGAATTATCACGATAATTGTGGTTCTCACTTTCATTACTCTTTTGGTATTTATTGGTTTCTACAAAGTAAGAGCTCGGAAGAGAAAATTAAACAAGGGAATAAATCGTAAGTGCGCCTTGTTTCTTGCTTCAGTCAACCTTTCTCATTGTAAGACTTATTTCTTTTCGTTTTAGTTGGTTGTGCAGAATACTCTAATTCAGATGGTCAATTTATGTTACTGTTCAATCTTGATATGATCTCAATGGCAACGGCTGATTTTTCGCCTGAAAATAAGCTTGGCCAAGGTGGTTTTGGTACGGTCTATAAGGTACTAATAACATTTTTCCTACTTATATTATTGAGATCTTAATCTTAGGTGAGTATAAATCTTAAGAACCGGTTACAGGGTATATTACTAAACGGGATAGAGATAGCGGTGAAGAGATTAACCAGAGGTTCAGAAGGAGGTATAGAGTTTAGGAATGAGGTTTCAATCTTGACAAGAGTCCAGCATAAGAATCTTGTTAAGCTTCTTGGTTTCTGTAATGAAGGAGATGAAAAGATTCTTGTCTATGAGTTTGTCCCCAACTCAAGTCTTGACCGCTTTATCTTCGGTGAGACTTCGAAAGACAGCTATATTTTATATAGTGCTTAGGAACTCTTTGAAATAAAAATGTTTCCTCCAAATTTGTAGATGAAGAGAAGCGCTCGCTTCTTACATGGGAAGTGAGGTTTAAAATTATAGAAGGAATTGCTCGAGGTCTTGTTTATCTCCATGAAGATTCTCAGCTGAAGATTATTCACCGAGACTTGAAGGCAGGCAACATCCTTTTAGATGCAGAGATGAACCCTAAAGTTGCCGATTTTGGAACAGCTAGGCTGTTTGACACTGATGAGACTCGAGATGAAACTAAACGAATCGCTGGAACCCGGTAAAAGCATATCAATCAACTTTGAACACACATAAATATGGTCACCAACAATTAACGTTATTATAATTGTATATATGCAGTGGATATATGGCTCCTGAATACCTGAATTATGGACAAATCTCAGCTAAATCTGATGTATATAGCTTCGGTGTTGTGCTTCTAGAGATGATAAGTGGTCAAAGAAATAATAGCTTTGAAGGAGAAGGAATTGCAGCTTTTGTAAGTTTCTTCTCATGACAGTCTTCTTGGTCCTTACTCTCGTATGTTTAAACCTAAAAGAAAAAATATATTCTTTTTTTTTTTGGATCAGGCACGGAAGAGATGGGCTGAAGGAAGGCCTGAGGTTATAATTGATCCTTTATTGATAGAGAATCCGAGTAACGAGATCATAAAGTTGATCCACATTGGTCTGTTGTGTGCTCAACAGAATGCAACAAAAAGACCAACCATGAGCACTGTAATAGTTTGGCTTGGTAGTCATTCCCAATCTGAAGATGATACAATGTCAATGAGCAATGTCTTCACGGAGTTGAGTTGTCGTTGAGTTAAAATTGTTAATCTAGGTGTTGTTTTCAACGTAGTACCAAATTTTCTAACTGTACTCAATTAAGAAAGAAAGTAGCAAAAATTATGAACAGATACAATAATGAGTTCTAGAAACCTCTAGAGAAAAATGGATCGCTAGAAGTTGAAAGGGAATTTTAGTCGATCTTTTGCAACAGTCTGGTAACCATGTAATGGTAGATCATGGAGTATTAACACGTGGCTCTGGTTTTTTTTAGTAGTTATCATTAAATTTAAACAAGAACAATCAAGACTATAATAACATAACTAGATTTTGATATATTTTAACTTTTAAAATAATATTTTGAATATAAAATAAGGTATGAAGATACACATTTTATAAAATAACTAAATTTTTGTGTGTAATTTTGTTTTATAAATTTTATATGTTAACATATGTTGTTCAGTTTTTAGTTCGGTTTCGGTTCAATTCATTAGGTTTTAGGCTTTTTGTTTTTGTTTTTAGAGATATAAGAATTATTCAGTTATTTATGAGATTAGTTTCTTTTTACGTTTTTTATTTATTTTTGTTATGATTTTAGTTTCTTGGTGTATATGAGAGTGTATTCGGGTTCGGTTCGGATCTATTGAGGTTTCAGGTTTTTGAGGTTCAATATTTTGGTCCCATTAGGGTATTTAGAAATTTTAGTTCGGTTTCAGTTTAGATCTTTACAGGTTTGGGTTTGGATAATATGTTTAAATTATTTTTAAAATTTAAAATTTATATATAATTTAAGTTACTCAAAATTTATAAATAGAAATAATATATAACATATAAATTTGAATAATGTATGCCAAAATTTCTAAACTTAACATAAAAATTGGTTTGGCTTGAATATTTGGAAAGAAAATCAATAGATATTGTAAGTATTTTTGGTGTTTTGGGTATTGTTTAGCTATTATAGAATTTTCCTTTTTACGATTTATATAAATATTCAAATATTTAAATAATTTCAAAACATCTTATACATTTTGGATATCATTTTGATATTAAATCTAAAAATAACTAACATATTAACTATATATAAATCTGCTTCGGATATCTAAAATATTTTGGTTCAGATTGTGTTCGGTTTTTGGTTCTTTAGATATCCAAAATTTAAACCCATTCAGATATTTAACAAAATTCGGTTTGGATTCGGTACTATTTTTTAGATCGGGTTTGATTTGGATTTTTAGGTTCGGATTTTTTTGTCCAACCCTAAAAGTGTATATGTTAAAATATTGTTTTTTTGTTTATTTTTTTTAAATTGTAGCGTTATATTAAAAACTATATGTTTAACATTAGTTTAGATGAATTATTAATTATTTTACCTTAATCCTTTGTAAACCAGTTTCTTTTCATATATTAAAAAGTGAGTTTTTAACATTATTATAAATAGATAATCATATAACTACAATGTTTTGTATCTTGTTTGATTTAATTGATTAGATATTTTCTAGCTATAATAGCGGAAGTTTAGTTTTATATAGTTACACGATTATTTATATATTATATATATTTTGGTTAAAATTAAAATTATGCTAAATATTACTAATATAAACTGTGTTTATTAAGAGAACCGGTTTGATCGAGATGAAAAAATCTTTTAACTGATATTAAAGAATCAAAGGAAGTCGTCTTCTTCAGCTGGTTAAAAGCCTGAAGAAGAAACTTGGACAAAGACTAATAATGATTCTTTGTTTCTGATGATTCAATGTTAAAAGTTGCTCCGTATAGACAGGAACTAATATTGATTTGAAGTTATAAGTAATATGACATAGTTAATATGTAAATTTGACAGGAACTGAGTAAATAACTAATAGTTATTTGAAGCTGATCAATTTGAGACGGAAAGATGCAATGGTAAGAATAAACTGGTATGTTAAGATGATGATTTATGTAACAATGTTGAGAGCCAACTTCTCTATTGCCCCTACTTGTGGTAGAGCCAATCCCCTATGCCTCTCTCAAATCTCCTATACCCCTATTGCTTTAATGAAACATGAATATCCGATTTTGCCTTTTTGCATTTTCGAAATTATTAATTTAAATCAGAAAAAATTCGAAATTCAAATTTTTAAATTTTTAAATTTTCAAATTTTCAAAATTTTCAAATTTTGGATACTACATTATACTGTATAGTTTTACTTAGTTATACTGAGTTATACTGGGTAATATTGATGTTAAGTTATACTGAGTACTACTGAATGTAGTTATACCGAGTCATACTGAGTTATACTTAGTACTACTGAGTGTAGTTGTACCAGATTATAATTAATTATACTGAGTACTACCGAGTGTAGTTATACTGAGTTATATTGAGTTCTACTCTGTCATGCTAAGTTATACTAAGTTATACTCAGTCATGCCAAGTTATACTAATACTCAATCATACTGAATTATACATGAATTATACTGTGTAATACTATGTACTACTGAGTTAGTTGTCCCGAGTTCGAATGAGTTAATAACACCGAGTTAAACTGAATCTGGATCTGAAGATGAAATAAATACAAACACGAAAAATACTGTAGAAGAATAAGAACAATAAGAACCCTAAATCATAGAAAACCTAAAATCTTATTCAAAACACTATCAAAATCATCAAGAACAAAAATAAACTCTAGATCGAAACAAACTCATAGTATTCCTCATAAAACGAAACCCTAATCTGAAATCACAGATCCATGACTATAAATGTAAATAGGCTTCGAGCTCTTTTTTCCTTGAATTCCTTCATCTTCTTCACCGTTTTCTTCAATTCCTTCATCAGATTGAGTGGCTATGGATAAGTTTCACGAAGGATTGAAGAAGAAAAAGAAAAAAAAAACAGAAGAACAGTTTGTAGATAGAAAGGAATCGGGAAAAGAGAGAGATGCCGTCGCAGAGAAAAGAGAAAGAGAAGAAAAAAAGAAGAGAAAGAAAATCAGAGTCAATTGTTGTATATAGTAGGGTTAAGGGCATTAAGGTAATTAGCTTAATTTTTTGCAATAAAAAAATTCAAAACTAAAATAATTTTTAGATGGTCGTTTCAAGATTACACGATGAGATGTGGGGGTAGGGAAGGTGTTGGCTCCAATGTTGAGGATGAAACTGCCAACCGAGATTGAATCTCCTAATATATTAATCTTGGAACATTACAACATGTTTTCGTAGCCACGTGTCATCACAAAAATGATTTTTAGAATTGTTAGAAAAATAAGTTGGTTCATATAAAGATATACTATGCTTTTTATTAAACTAACTATCAAATTAATTAATAGTGTACAAAATAATACTATCAAATAATATTTTTTTTCCTTAAATAAAAGCTACGGAATTATCTAATATGATTAACATATATATGAAAATTAATGATTATGAATAATACATATTTGATAAAAAAATTTTAACTTCTCACTTTTCTGTTTAATTTTATACTATTAAAAGAAATTAAACAATCACATTAAGCATATAATAAAAACAATTAGATTTTTTCTTATATGTTATATTTTGAATTTTTAAAAACGACTATAAATTACTAAAAATGGTAAAAGTCCCACATTAAATTTTTTGTGATCAATGATTTAACTTTCTTTTTGTTCAAGCAAGATACAAATGATCATATATCATAGAGGTGGGTATTCAAATATACGTTCGGATTTGTATCGGATATTTCAGTATAAAGGTATAGAACCCGTTCGGGTATTTCTACACTTCGACTCGGGTTCGGGTATTTTATGTTTGGGTTCGGATTTTTTGGATCGGGGTTCAGATATTTTGGATCGGGGTTTAGATATTTAAATATTAAAGAAAAATAACTAAATTATTCATTTTTTAAGTTTTTTGTATTTAAAATATAGTTTAACTTAACTTTTTTTTTAATTTTTAAAAGATTAAACTATTAATAGGTTTGGAGATAAAACTTTAAAAATAGAAAGACACTAATTTAATTGTTATTTTGAAAATTTAGATGCAACTTTTGTTAATGTAAGAAAAAAAAACTTGATATGTATTTTAAGTAAGTAGCGAATGATTTTGTCCATAATTATATATATATATTATCTAATTTTGAGTAATAAGAATCATTAATATAAATATTTTGAATTAAATGAGGGAAATAAACTAGAAATATAGAGTTAAGTATACTTATGTTTGGTTATCTTCGAATATCTATTCGGGTTTAGATATTACCTATCCGGATTTAGATATTACCGAACTGGTGAAATAAGTAATTTGTTGTTCTAAATAGATGATTTTTAGACCGAGCTAGTAAATATATACTAGACAAACATTTATATTTTGAGTCTCTGCACTTATATTCTATAACAACTTGATATATTAGATTTGAACACTAACCTGTTAATATAGTTTGCCAGTGATTTTTTTCAAAATTTTGATTCTTAGATATGTATATGCAGTAAAACTAATTTGGGGAATTTGCCAAAATTAACCCACAACTTGATTGTAACCCCAAACTTATACCCAAACTTGAATGAAATGCAAAATTAACCTAAAAGCCTTGTGAAATTACAGCCCAGCCCCTTGTGACAAAAAAAAAAAATAGAAGCCATTTTTACGAATATATCCCCAGTCAGTCGTCTGGACGACTTCAAAGTAAGTCATCTGGTGTAGCTGATCTTAAAAATAATTTTTAAATTTAAAAAAAAAATATTTTGATAAGCGAAAAATTAAAATCATGTAATTATAAACATTTTTAGGTGATATAAATTAAAATATAACAAAATTGAATTGTTTTCAACATAGATGAGTGTATGTAGTGAATCATGGTATTTTTTTTGGTCTAGGGTTTGGCAACATATGTTGTAGTATTGTATGTATTCTTAGGGTTAGATTTTGGAATGCTTGAATGTTTTTTTAAAAAATTAATTTTTTACCTATACGTGTTTATTTTTGTGTATAGTAAACACTTTTGAAGTTTAATTTGATTTTATAAAGTGTTTAGTTAGTTAATTAAGTTTAGGAGTTATGTTTAGGGTCTAGACGACTTACATTTCAGTCGTCTGGTGAAGAAATTAAAATAGACAACTTATATGTAAGTCGTCCAAATATTCCCGCCTAAAATCTTTTTTTCCCGCTTAAATAATTTAAACCAGACGACTTACTTGTAAGTCGTCTGGGAAGTCTTATATTTTAGTTTCCCGCTAAAAATATTAAAGTCTTGTGGACGACTTACAAGTAAGTCGTCTAGGAAGTCGTCTGAATCAAAAATATTTAACCTAATTGGATTTTTTGTCTCCCTATATAAAGAAAAATTTACACATTTTCTTTCCTGCTCTCAAATTGCTGCAACAAAAATGTAATGTTCATCATTCTAAATCTGTTCAACCTCTCTCTAATTTCTTTGACTTGAAAACACTAAACTTTATATGAATTTTTCAGTTTTGTCTCATGTCTTTCTTTCTAATCTGTCTTTTTTTGCAGATTTTTAATCAGATGGTACTCATCTTCCACTTATTTAAAGGTATATCTATTAATTTTAGATATGTATTTTTGTGTGTTCTATAAAGGTAGATTTATCTAATCTTCCACTCATTTTCTCTGTTTTTAAACCATTTGAACGTTTTTGGATATGCAGGTTTTTCAGATATGAAAGACTTTTGGGAAGACTTACCTGTTACTCGTCTAAAATATAATGCACTAGACGACTTCCAGGAAGTATTCCAGACGACTTCCATTTCAGTCGTCTGGACTTCCTGGAATTCTTCTGACGAAGTCTCCCTTTCATAATAGATCTGAGCATTTTGGTACAGTTTTATGTCTGATTTTTCTTCATTTGGTAACTTCTTTTTGTATAAAGTTCTTACTTTTTTCCCAAACAAAAACCACTCTAATCTCTTTGACTTGAAAACACCAAACTTTATATGAATTTTCTAATTTTGTCTCATATCTTTCTTACTAATCTATCTTTTTTGCAGGTTTTTATTCAGATGGTGCTCATCTTCCTCTCATTTAAAGGTAGATATATTAATTTTGTATATGTATTTTTGTGTGTTCTATAAAGGTAGATTTATCTAATCTTCCACTCATTTTTTCTGTTTTTAAGCCATTAGAACGTTTTTGGATATGCAGGTTTTTCAGATCTGGATTTGATATGCAAGTTTTTCAGATCTGGAAGACTTCTGGGATGACTTACCTGTTAGTCGTCTAAAATATAATGTACTAGACGACTTTCAGGAAGTCTTCCAGGCGACTTCCATTTCAGTCGTCTGGACTTCCATTTCAATCGTCTGGACTTCCTGGAAGTCGTTTGGACTTCCTAGAAGTCTTCTAACGAAGTCTTCTTCGTTATCAAGTGGAGTCCAAACTTGTCTTTGTAGAGGAATGATCTATAATAGTTTTGTTTGTGGTATGTTTTGTGATTTGCATGTCTACTCTTTTAGTTGTGAATTTTTTGTAAAATCAGTAATAATGTTTCCCAAAGTGTAATACATGTGCTAATAATGTGTTTACACATTTACAAATCAATGAAATAATAGACTTCAATAGCCTTTTTCTTATCTTTGGATCTCTCATATGCAATAATAAACTCCAATGGCCTTTTCTCATCTTAATAAACAAGAATGTTGGTCGCTTCATATTGATACAACATTTTAAGAAGCATTTTAACCCTTCTTCCAACTCATAACAATAATTATCATTAGTGTCTATAACAATAATAGTTAAGAGATGAAAACAAACAATAGTAACTAGTCAAAGCATTTCATATTTTTTATAAGTTTGTGTTGAAAAACTTAGTCAAATTTAGTAAAACTAAGGGAGACAACATATTTTGAAAATATGAGTTTTACATATCTTGAAGTTACTTATCACTCTTAAAAATACAAATTATTCAAAAAACTAGCGTAGAAGACTTAAAAACTAGCGTAGAAGACTTCTGTGGAAGTCTTCTCGGATCAGTTAGAAACTTTAATTAACGTGAATGTTGGTAACCTCATAAATATCACCAATCAAGTTATAAATTTCATTTAGTAGCCCACATATTCATTAATAAACATGAATTAATAAGAAAATATTAAAAAATCTTTATAGTTTTAGAGAAAATGCAAGTTTATTAAACATTGATGTATACGACATCCACAGAGGTCGTCTAGTAGACTTCCAGAGAAGTCGTCCGTTTACGTCGACGCAGACGACTTCAATCTAAGTTATTTTTGCAATTGACTTTGAAATCTGTTATCTGAGACGACTGAAAAATAAGTCGTCTACTTTTGTTTGGTTAAAAAAAAACTCCAGAAAGCTAAACAAGTTACATTTTTGTCGTCATAGGTTAGTTTTGTATTTGACTGGATTATTTCACAAGTTTGACTTTCCTGGATGACTTACATTTCAGTCGTCTGGTGAAAAATTGAAATATCAATAATTTATTAAAACTCGACGACTTACAATTAAGTCGTCACATGTTAGTTTTGCAATTGAAAAATAAAACTTCAATATTTAATTATATATAGACAACTTACAATTCAGTCGTCTGCCTAACGACTTACATGTAACTCGTCCAGAATTTACGAGGTTTGACCAGAATCTCGGAATAAAATCCTGGACGACTTACATGTAAGTCGTCGGGCGGACGACTGAATTGTAAGTTGTCTGGGTATAATTAAATATTGAAGTTTTTTTTCAATTGCAAAACTAACCTACGACGACTTACATGTAAGTCGTCGGGTTCTAATAAAATATTAATATTTCAATTTTTCACGAGATAACTGAAATGTAAGTCGTCCAGGAAAGTCAAACTTATGAAATAATTCAGTCAAATGCAAAATTAACCTATGACGACTTACATGTGAATCGTCTAGATTCTTTGGAGATTTTTTTGTAACCAAACAAAAGAAGACGACTTATATTTCAGTTGTCTCAGAAAACAGATTTTAAAGTCAATTGCAAAAATAACCTCTGCATTGACCAGACGACCTCCATGTAAGTCGTCTACAACCAGATGACTTACCTGAAAAAATTCGATTTCATACCTTAAATTGGTGAGATAACTTCCTTAGCACACATAAGGCTTCTCCAAGAACACAAAATCTCAAAAGAAAGTGATCCACCCAGAATCGTTAGCTTCTATGACTCTATGAACCATAAAAAATGTAGAATCAAAATCTTGGGTTTTTTTAGCTTAATGTGGAGAGAAAGTGAGGGAGATGTTGTGTTTAGTTCATAAGAATAGAGAAAGAAGAAGTGTAAATCGATTTTGGGAACATTAAGAGCGTCAAATTAGTTGTTCATGGTGGTTAGAATATTGATGACAATGGCAATCTTGTAATTACTTAAAGATGATGAGGGTGAGAAAGTAAAAATGTCATTTTCGAAAAGAAAAAAAATTGATGGCATTTTCATGAATTATATGAACTTGTAGGGTGAATAGGACAAAACTAATTTCCAAAAAAAAGGGAGGTTAATTTTGTATTTGACTTTGAGTTGTAGGTCAATTTCGCAAAAAGGCCAATTAATTTTTACATATGTCCATTTTTTTAATTGACACTTATATAATTCACTGAATTCATAAAAGAAGTTAAAAAGAAACTTAACTCATATCAATGAAACAAAGACGAGAACGAAAGCACAATTCTATAGAGGTAGAAAATAAAATCATTTATGGAGATTCAGTAGCAAACAAATCGAGAGCAGAAAACCTACTCCACTTTCGTCATTATGCAATCGATGTTGCATATTTTGGTTTTGTTGATTTGTGTCAACCGCTTAATTTTCTTTTATGCATATGAAATCTTAAAAATAATTAAAATGAAATATAATACGTTAATTTTTCAACAACAATAATAAATTTAAGAGACCAACATTTGTATTTATCATTTTATAATCGATAAAGATTGTAGTATTGCAAAATATTAAAATTATTTCATAAACAAATATTATTATAAGAACTCACCCGTGCATATGCGCGGGTTATCATCTAGTTGTAGTATTATTAGTCTTGTTGATGAAATTGTCTATGAATGTAAAACGTATAAATGGTTGCTTGATATCTAATCTTTATTAAAAGATTTAACATATGATAGTTGCTGTATATATTGATATAATCGTGGTATTAATGGATAAATTATAAAAAAGTTGGTTGATATTGAGTTTGTTAATAGTGGACATAAAGTTATATAGTTACAATATAGATTTTTATTTTGTTATGCAAAGACTTGTTTATATTAGATGTTCTTACTGAGACTTGTTTATATTAGATAAAAAATAAGACTCTAAATTAATAGATTAGATGCATCAGATTTTTTTTAAATTAGAAAGTTAATAAAACATTTTGTTTATACACTAGTGGTATGGCCGCGCGTTGTACACAAGATAATATCTGCACCTTGCGCAAGATAAAATATTTATTAAAAACTACACTAGTGGTATGGCCACGCGTTGTACCCAGGATAATATATGCACCTTGCGCAAGATGAAATATTTATTAAAAAACTTATGTTTTCATATTATAAAATCTGATGGTTTCTCGATACATGTATTATTATGGTCAAAATATATTTAGTATTTATGTTTTACTCAATATAGAATAATTAACTAACTATAAATATTTGGTACACATAGAAAAAATATAGAAGTCCAAATCAAACAATTAATATGTGATATCATTAATTAATATGTGATATCATTGATACCCCTATAATCATAAATTAAGAGTTGTGAAAAATTTGATGGTATTTCAAAGGGAAAACTCAACCGTGTATATATATATATATATAGTAGGCATATGTAGATTTTCGGATTGTTTGAAAAGTTAAAATAATTAGCATTAATTATTTAGAAACTGTATTTTAGCGTGATACATTAAACCAATATTTATGTAAATTTTCAATAACTACCACAAACATATTTGGCAAGTTGTTTTCAATGATCGAAATTATAGACTTGGTGAGAAAGTATGTTATTATCTTAAAATAAACTTACCATATAGAACTTCTTCAAAATTTTGTACTAAGCTTAAAAATTCGGTGAAAGCATTAACTTGGTGGAAAATTTTCTTATTTATTTAAACAACATGGTATAAAAACAATTAATTTATGCTTACCAAAAGAGCTTGATTCTAAAATTGTGTATCACGAAAATTTGGTTCAAATTTTAGGATTTTTATTGTCTTCTAACGATAAGAATACCGGAACTTTACGATAGATCCTCATTCGGGTCAATTTAAATTAAAAAGAACATTTAAGCGACCTCAATTATAGATAATCCAAAATAAGTAGTTGTTTTCTAATTAAGCATACTGTATTGACAAATTTAAGATTTATGTATGATCGAATTTTTTTTATATGTATATAATTTTTGATTGTGTATATAATCATCTATATGTTGGGCCGATACATTTGGATATTTTCTTTTACTAACTTATTAGTAAATAAAATTTATATTTTTTCAATTTTGAAGTTACACTAATTTTCAGAATATCAGATTTTTACTTTCTTTTTGACAACATAAGATGGAAAATTAATATATTAAAAATACAATTAAAAATATGATTAAACTTATAATTTGAAGTATAGTTTGGTTATGGGCTACATTAAGACAACATAAAATTTTTCAGTCTGACTATTATTAGACTTAAAACCAAAATATAGAAAGATGATCGTATTATTTGTTTGCAGCCGATATTTTGTATATGATGAAAGTTAGGTTAACATGATATATATTAGTAACTACTACAAATTGTCATTATTAATGTTTTCCTAAACTATGAAAAAACAATTAGGCAGGTGCGAAAGGTTTTCCTTAATCTTCAATATAAATTTCATAATTTAAGTTCTCAAGAATTGTGTTGCAAGGAAAAATATTAGATATAGAAGTTCGTTTGGTAATAACAAAACAACTTAAATTCTGTATTACTATTTATATAAATTTATGTAGGCGAAGAAAGAATGAGAACCGAAAAATATTCTTTTTTTATTAACAAATTGTTTTTGAATAGCTGTGTCTCTTTGCTATTTTTTATATCAAAACGTCTCTTTGCTATTAATAAAAAAACAATACTTAGAAAAATCATTACTTTCCGATTTATAGCAAAAGCATGAAATATTTATGCCATAATATATTACAAACTTTGATTTAAATTGCTATCCAAGTAATACAAACTAAAAGTATATATTACACTTTAAAAAGTTATTATGTTGGATTACAATATAAATCAACTTTCAGTCGTTTAAAGAAAGTTTCATTTAATAAGATCGCCGAATATTAATTTAATGAGATCGTCGGATATTAAGTTTATCAAATCATATACATTTATATTTGAATTAATATAAGTTTTTTTCGACCGATTGGATTTTGGACTTACTAATTTTCAATTGATTCTTATGCTGCCACGTAAACCAAATTGATATTCTAATTAAGTGACACATGAACAAGATTTTTTTAAAAATTAATAAAAATTGAAAGGTACAATTTTTAATTTGTTTTTCTATTAATATAATGAGGATTATTTACCATAATTAAACTGAACATTTGTTAGTAGGTATGTAAGTTTATTGTGAAGATCGACTGTTGTAGTTGGTATTTGTGTCGGCATTTTTGACTTTTAAAGTTAGATATGATTGGCTCAAGGAGGGGCTGGAGATTATCTTATGGGGAGGGTGATGTGTTAGAAGTTGACATATAGTGTTTTAATAACGCCGAGTGGTATTATGCATATTAGAAAATGATATTTGTTTGACAAACTAGACTTAAACAAATAGGTATGGTACTAGATTCTTAATTTATGTATAGGTAGATAATATAACAGGCTGGCTTAGATACATACTTGGAGATAAAAAGTCATGGGATAAAAAGTCATGGGCTGCGCTTAATATGAAATAGACAATTTTCATTTGCTTCAATTAATAGCAAAAGTCGCATCTGTTTTTTTTATGTTGTTTGGGTGGCATGTAGAGTTGAAACGTAAGACGTTAATGTTTTTACACGTACTACATATAATGCTTTTTTACACATTTCCAAAACTGATCTTTTACATTTTGGACATGCTTTCGCCCAGTTGTATAAATGTACACTAAAAATTTTCTTGCAACATGTACAGAAATAATAATTATAAATAAAATATTATTAAAAATAGTTTATACTTTGACATTGTTATACCGATTTGAAGGAAAAAAAAAAGCATAAACATATTTTGTAGTCTTGTTTCTTTTCATTTGGCTTAACTCTTTTATTTTGATTTATTCCTTAGTTTTAAATAGGTATTTATTTAAATATAAATTTAATAAATTTTGGGGTTTTATTTATTTTATTTAAAATAAGTTAAACCGATACAAATCAAATATGTTAATTAACTTAGTGAACCAATAAATTTAAATAAAAGTTATTCATTTAACTATCAAAAACAACGACCTTACTTGAACATGATCTATTCCACGGTAAGTACCTCTGTATCCTTGATTTCTAAGGAGACATGCTCGTAACCCTGGTTGATGATTCATGACCGTACGGTTTGAGTGTGATTAACGGTTACGATTGTCTTCGGACTCTCCGCGCAGAGGATCACTACCTAGTCTGGTCTTCACCTAGCTAGGGTGGTCGTACGGTTGTCTGACATGTCCCTTATTTTTTGTAAAGACAGTGAGATGCAGTGGTAATGCGTCTTTTACTTAACTAAGCAACCCGACTTCGAGTACCAATAAGTGCATTTAAGTGATTTTATGATAAAAGTTTTTTATCAAAAACAATATTGCTTTAGTTTTGTATTTCTATGTACATATATATATATATATATATATATAATATGATACATAAATTGATGTAAAAATAGATGTAATTATATTTAGTTTATTTTTATTAACCTGATATATATTATTTTAATGGTGATATATGAGTAATTAGTTTTCAATAAATTTCAAAATTCTTGCCAAAAATATATATATATATATAGAGAGAGAGAGAGTGAAAGTTTACTTTAATGGTAATATAAGATCTATTATTCACTACCATCTTTAAAAGATCTTGTCAAAAAACATAAGTCTTTATAAAAAATTATACATATCATAATTAAGTTGATGTTATGTCATATTTTTCAAAAACTATGTCATTTAGTTTTTGTTAAAAATGAATGTGGTGATGACACATATACAATTCACATCAAAAATAATGTTTAGACATTTTTCAAATATTAATCTCTCTCTTGCGTAACATGGTTATATTTGTATAAAGTAGTGTATTGAGATACGAATCTTCTTTGATGTTTGTAGATGATGAAATACGTCGTTGACATGGGTATATTTGGAAATATTTTGTATCTTTGATATAGTGGACTTCAACGGGTGTTAGAGATGCTAGTGGATGCAGAGCCGTGCTTACCATGTATTTAGAAAGACATTTGCCCCAGGCCCCGATTATACAAAGTGATCTGTATCATAGCGGTTTTTCTTTCGAGTATCAAAACCTATTGTTATTAACCCACGTTCGAATGACTCAATCCATTCTTGTTTTCTTATGTTTTTTTTTGTTTTTTGTTTGATTGAATTCAAGCTTTTACGGAAAGCAATCATATTTTAAACTGAAAATAAATTGCAAACAGAAAAAGAGGATTTGAATCCAAAATAAGTAAAAAAAAGTAATCAGTTCAATCTTTCGAATTTAAAAACAATTTTCCAGGATAGATTTTTCGAAAGACTATAAGTAAAAAACTTAAATAATTTAAACATGTTTTCACTGAATTATTATAGTTTTTGATCGTTCGGTGACCATATTGTTGTTGAAGATTTCTATTGAAGGGCCTCGGTTTTAAAATTTGCCTTAGGTCTCTAGAAACCTTCGCACGGTAGTGAGTGGATGGATGTTAATGGGTGGATGTCATATTCTTGTAACATGGCTGTCTTGGGTGGCATATGATTGCATGACGTGACGTACAGTGGTTCTTGACGTTTGCGCTACTCAGGAGTTCTTGGGGGGAGTTCTTCCGTGTTTGAAACTTACTGGTGAGCACTCATTTTCTAAGTTATTTGGTGGAAGGGATAGTTAGAGGCTCTTGCATGATGTGGGATACTTCGTCCTACATATCCATGAAAATGTAATTAATGTATCATAACTTTTGCGGCTTGTGGATGTTATTAGGGCAACATTATCAGGGTCGTTAGCTTAAGTCCTTAGGGATTAAAAGATTTAATTTAAATAAAAATTGCATTAAAATCGCTGGGACGCGTCCGTTTCGTCCTTAGCTAACATATTTTTTTTTTGTCCTTAGGTGATACGTGTCGGCAAGAGAATGGTTGAAGAATTTTCGTTATGGAAAAATCAAATTGGGATCCAGATCGACATTTCTCGTCTCTCTCTTATTCTCTCTGGCGGCGATCGAAAGGGAGATTTAGCTCTCAACGGCGCATCTCCTTCGTGACCGTTGTCCCGTCGATGAACCTCCTCCCAAGTCGTCTCCGTCGACGAATCTCCTCCCACGTCGTCTCTTCTCGACGAATCTCCTCCCAAGTCGTCTCCTCTCGACGGCGCATCTCCTTCGTGACCGTTGTCCCGTCGATGAACCTCCTCCCAAGTCGTCTCCGTCGACGAATCTCCTCCCACGTCGTCTCTTCTCGACGAATCTCCTCCCAAGTCGTCTCCTCTCGACGGATTTCATCCCGAGGCATCTCTCTGCGATTCGAAGGTGAAAGGGTATCTGTTCCTCCTCCTTATGATTTGCATGTATTTGGTTTATGTTTTCGATCTACTTTGGACGAGGTTTGCATGTATTTAGACTGTGATTTGCTTGCTTTGCAATAGATTTAGGGATTTCGTATCATATATATGTGAAAGGGTATGTGTGATTGATTGTTGTTTATCTCATGAAACTGAGATGTCTGTTTACATGTTTGCGAGGTTATTAGGTGAGGTGAGGTTCGATCACCAGGATTGTATTAGCAAGGAGATCAAAGAGAAACAACCATTTCCTCCACAGTTTAAGGTAAACTTCTTTCTCTTCATCTCGAATGTAATGTAGTTTATCTCATGAAACTGAGATGTCTGTTTACATGTTTGCGTTTTTTTTCTATGTTTTGTTTGCGACCAAAGCGTTTTCTTTCTATGTTTTGTTTGCGACCAAAGCGTTTTCTTTCTATGTCGAGTCTGTTTTGATTGTCACCAAAGAGTGTAGTTTGTTTGCAAGGCTAGTTTAATAGGTAGTTAATGCACTTGTACTTAGATAATTATGGTTGTGTAATAAGATGTACTTTTGTAGTTAGGTCATTATGGTAGTTAATGAACTAGTTTGTTAGGTAGTTCACAATCTCGAATGAAAAGTAGCTTGTATGACAGTTAAAACGTCTAGTTTCGAGTCCGTTTTGATTGTGACCAAAGCGTGTAGTTTGTTTTGATTGTGACCAAAGCGTGTAGTTTGTTTGCAAGGCTAGTTTGTTTGGTAGTTAATGCACTTGTACTTAGGTAATTATGGTTGTGTAATGTGAAGTTACTGAGATGTACTTTTGTAGTTAGGTCATTATGGTAGTTTTAATTACCATTTTCAACTATTTAACCCTCCTTTCACAATATCGATTTAATCTCCTTCATCTTCTTTCTCTTTTCTCTTGTATAACTCTGTCACATTCCTTTTTCTATTCTCATTCAGCAAGACCAAGCCCATGCGTTTGTGTACCCTCCGCAGCCGGAGGTTGAATTCGGATTTCCACAGATATGCTACTGTGGGAGTGAACCGAAGATAGCTACGTCTAGCATCGAACCAGGTCGCAGATACTACACATGTAGAAATGCAAACGATGGAGAGTGTCATGTGTGGAAATGGTGGGACGAGGCTGTAATGGAGGAGATGCGAGCTAGAGATAGACACACACTTCAGTTAGCCGAGAAGGTAGATTCTATGACATTCTTCAATGACCAGGCTACTGAGCAGAAGCTCGTTAGATTAGAGAACATGGTGTGTGAGTTGGCCAAGAATAAATCAAAGTGTAGCTTAGATTACTTAGTTGCGGTTATTGTTATGGCCTTTATTTTCATAGGTCTCATCATCGTATTTGTCTAATGTGTTATAATTATGGGAAACAATATGCACGTTTAAAATTCAGAAGAAGTGAACCTATAAAGTTGTTGAAAATGTCATGAGGCAAACATGTTGTGTACCTAAAAAGTAGTTGAAACGTTCACAAGACAAATAATGGACAATCACAAGATTGTAACTTCATGAACCTATAAATGTGACGGATATCAGGGTCGAAAAAATTATAACTCCTCTACTTCCTTCTTATATTAAAAACAAAATTACAACTCCTCTGCTTCCTTCTTATATTAAAAACATTGCCTTCTTTTTCATTCAAAATGGCTTCTTCTTCACATTATCATTATAACCAAAATGACGATGATGATGATCCATTTGAAAATATTTTTGAAGATTTCTTAGAAATCCCAGATATTATTCCCAAACCGAGAGAGCGAAAA
Organism: Brassica napus; assembly: GCF_020379485.1. NCBI lineage: Eukaryota > Viridiplantae > Streptophyta > Magnoliopsida > Brassicales > Brassicaceae > Brassica > Brassica napus. The sequence continues at coordinate 20,663,640 of NC_063446.1, forward strand.
ACACGTATCTTTATTGAGAGAAAGCGGGAAGAAGGCAAGGACCAGCTTTGGAATGATTATTTTAGCGAGACTCCAACATTCCCGCACAATATTTTTCGGAGACGGTTTCGAATGAACAAGACATTGTTCTTGCGTATTGTGCATCGTCTCGAGCAAGAAGTGGATTATTTTAAACCTTCACAAGATGCAACCGGTCGGTCTAGCCTAACCGCGCTCCAAAAATGTACCGCAGCTATTCGTCAGTTGGCGTATGGTGGTGGGGCTGATACCGTTGACGAATATGTCCGACTAGGTGAAACCACAGCTAGAAAATGTTTGCACCATTTTACCAACGCAATCATCCACTTGTTTGGTGATGAATACCTTAGATGTCCTACTCCGGAGGATCTGCAAAGACTACTATATATTGGGGAACAACGTGGATTTCCAGGAATGGTTGGAAGCATCGACTGTATGCATTGGGAGTGGAAGAATTGCCCTGCCGTTTGGAAATGAATGTATTCACGAGGAACCGGAAAACCAACAATTGTGCTGGAGGCGGTTGCTGATTACGACATCTGGATATGGCACGCGTTTTTTGGAGCACCAGGTACTATGAACGATCTTAATATTCTTGATCGATCACATGTTTTTGATGACGTTATTAACGGAATAGCACCACATGTCAACTTCTATGTTAATGGTCATCCATACCATTTGGCCTATTATCTCACTGATGGATTTATCCTGACTGGGCGACTTTTATTCAATCTATCCGTCTACCACAAAGTGAGAAACATTCATTATTTTCTAAAACCCAAGAAGCTGTTAGGAAAGATGTTGAACGTGCCTTTGGAGTCCTGCAAGCTAGATTTGAAGTCGTCAGAAATCCATCTAATTTATGGGATAAACACAAAATAGGAAATATTATGAGACCATGTATCATCCTCCATAATATGATTGTCGAGGATGAACGGGCAGAAAGGACACAATATGTGGTTCTTGGATTTGAAGAAAGTGAAGAGGAAAGATTTTCCGTCAATATGCCTTCGCCACTCGGTAATACAATGGATCGTCGAACAAACGTTCGCAATAGACAAGCCCATCGTAATTTAAAAAATGATTTGATTGAAAATATATGGACTAAATTTGGGCATCTTCCAAATAACATGTAATTTATAAGTTTTTTTTGAATTTAATGTTAAACTTCTCTTTTATGTTTTATTTAAAATGTATCTTTTATATCTAATCACACATTAAGAAAAATATTATAAAATATGCTAAGAACTTTTTTTGTCCTACCAATAATCAACAAAATTAAAAAAGTCCTTATGCATTTGTCCCTAACTAAAAAATAATACTACTTTATTCTAAGGACAAAATTAAGTAGAACCAATAATGTTTCCCTTAAATGGATATATTTAGTGATTGTGTTTGTAACGTTGGTGTGTCAACATCGAGTTTTGAGGAGTTATTTTTGGGTTTATCCCATGCATACTAACTAACTAGCTGGTAATCTGCCCAATGCGCAGAATGATGAACTATAAGAGATTATGAATTTTTGAACCATATAGATATTTATTGATGTAATTTTAGTATATTGTATGGAAATAAATCTATAAGAGTAAGTTTAGACTTATATAAATTTATTCTAAATTTAAGATAAAACAAAACATAAGTAATAAAATTATTGTTTTCATAGTATAAATTATGAAAATAAAATAATACGAAACATAAGCAATAAGATGAAAAAATGCTAGATAAAACAAATTATAAAGAAACAGACAAAATATACTGATAAAACCACACAATTGATGCGATACTATTTCCATCTTGCAACTATTTAGAAGTCTCTCACCTTAATTTTCCACATAGACTTCTTTAGATTGATATTTAAAACACACAGCACAAAACTACATACTCAGTGATAACTTTCACCTTGATTTTCCACATAGACGTCTTTGGCTTTATATCAGAGATGAAATCCATGATTCTTTCTTTTTGATACGTAGAAAAATGGTAGGCTGTAATGTCGATGAATTTCTGTCCCTTGATATATATAGGATCACTTATAGGGTTTTGCTTATGAAAAATTAGAGAGTCAAAGATTTTATCTGGCGTAAATAAAACCGTGTGAACCCCTAAATTTTAGCTAATTTTTTTTAAAAAAAATTATGTAAGTAATATAATTAAAAAAGGGCAATTTTCCATAATAACATTTTTTTTGTTTTTGTCTCAAAAATAGGGTGGGAAGCTAAACATCACAAAATAGTATTTATTAACTGTTCAAAAGACTCTAATACCCTCAACAATTAATACAACTAACAAAAAAAGACGTTTCTTCTCTCGGCGTCGTCTCCTAGAATCTCTCTCTCACGACGGCGGCACCAAGACGACGAGCACTGTTATCAACTCCGGCGACGACGAGCACTGCCATCAACTCTGGCGACGACGAGCATTGTCATCATCTCCGACGAAAGTACGAAGCTTTGATTATATTCTCGCTGATCTCTCTCTCATGATGGTGGCATCAAGGCGACGAAATCCCAATCAACTCCAACGAAATCACGAAGCTTTGATTCTCCAACGCCATCTCGGTATGATTCCAAAGTTTAGAGTTTTGAGATTCAAATATGAGGTTTCAATCTTCAATGATAATGGTTTGAGAACTAATAAGTTTGTTTTGTTGTCTTAATTGAATATATAGAACAAAACAATTCAGGATTCACTTTGAGCAGTACAAAAGCTAAAGTAATTCATCTTATCTTCTCCAAAAGTTTCTATCTTGATGGGGTTTGGTTATGCCCTTAACATGTTCAATAGAATGACAAAGCCTTTCTGTGTCATTTTTAAAGCACTGATTGAGAAATATGATTAATGATCCTCTTGAGCTGTGTTGAACACTCAGATCTTGTTATTATCTCCCGACCTCTTGCCATCATTGATGCTGCTCTTACTGTCTTAAGCTTAGCTTTCCTAAGTGACAAGTTATTTTGATTTCTTCTTTAATTTATACTTTTATATCTCTACTTACATATTCATTTGTTGTTTGTTTGCATATATTGTAATGTGTTTAGTAAATGTTGCTTATGGCATTGTTAGTCTCTTGTTGCTTGTGCTTGTGAAGCTGTCTAGCGTTAAGAAAAATTTCAGGAAGCATTTGTGTAGTTTCAGGAAAGCCTTCCATAAAATCGGATGGTAACAAATTTTGAAACTTTTTTGCTTGGTGTCTTGTTCTGCTTAGGCATGTTGATATCTTTGGTAGGCTCTTGAATTTTCTTATGAGTCTCTTGTTGCTTGTGCTTGTGAAGCTGTCTAGTGTTCAGAAAAATTTTAGGAAGCATTTGTATAGTTTCAGAAAATCTTCCAGAAAATCAGATGGTATTTTTCCTTCTTTACGCAAGATAGAAACAAGATGGGAGATTCTGATTTCGGATGGACTAGGCTTGATAAAGAGGATGATACACATGTCACTACCAAAGAAAAGTCAAGATATAGGTATGCAAATCTATGCATATTAATCAATATGGTATACATATACTTCGTATTTAGATCATGTAGATAATACACATACAGTTTTGTGAATGTGAGATAGGAGAAATCATATATCCGTGTGGTTTACATAGCTAGCTCTTGTTTTTTGTTCTTGCAGATATGATGGGATGCTAGATATAGAAACAATTACCAATCCCAAAGACAGAACTGTGGCTCCTTTGCTGAAGCATCCCAAGGAAACAAAGGAAATTGTGAAGGGTATATTTCGTCCCATGCCATTTTATAATAGTTCATATAGGGCTTTACACAAATTTATTGTTAACTTAATATTCAGGTGTTGATTTTGTCATCACTCAGTTTAGGTTGATGTGTTAGAGAGGAGCTTGAGGTATTCAGAAGAGTAACCAACATCCCTCTGTATGTCTAGAAACAATCTCCTCTGTGGTCCTTTCATGTGAAGCTCTTATTCTTGTATTAGTTGTTTTGTTTTGTGACTGGTTGAATACCCCTTCTTATTACATGTACCTCCATGAGAAATACATTTTGGAAAACTCATGAAGTTTGTTTGCTCTTACATGTTTCTCTTTCAAAACCAGATTTGGTCTCTTATTACAATTGTATGGAATCATTAAAGACAAAAAAAAACTTTTCATATCACTCAGTCTAAATTAAAGGAGAAGTAAAAATGTCATAGGCTGTAATGAATTTGCCTTTTCTTGAGTTGATGCATTGGTATGTGAAGAAAGACCCAACATGTTCTTTACTGTATGCGATGTTCAACACATGTTTCTTGTTCAAACCATTATATATTGATTAATATGAATAGTCTTTTTTATGGATAACTATCCTGAATTGAAACTTAATCTTCCAGAACAACCAAAACAAAACAACATAATCAAAATCTATTAAAAAAATTCATTGGCTATAGAAATTACCAAATAGAGTTCATTGTCTACAAAAGAGAGAACACATATCAAATAGAGAACATGAAAATAAGATAACTTGAAGCATTTTCAGTAATTCTATCAAAAAAGTGTTAAATGTGGTATATCATTATAAAACACACATATTATCTATGATAGCTTTTGGAACTTTCAAGATGGGTTTTCAGAAAATAAAAATGAGTGTGTTTTCTTGCATAATTATGTTTTTGAAGAGAATCAAAAGCGCGTAAGGAATGTTAGACAATCTTTGTTCTGGATGGCTACCCTGAATTGGAACTTAATTTTCCAAAACAACCAAAACAAAACAACATTTCCCAAATCTATAAGAATATTCATTGGCTATAGAAATCTCCAAATAGAGTTCATTGTCTACAACAGAAAACATGGAAATAGGATAGTTTGAAGCATTTTCAGTAATTTTATCAAGAAAGTTTTAAATGTGGTATATCGTTAAAAAACACACAAGTTATCTAGGATAGCTTGTGGAACTTTCAGGAGGGGTTTCCAGAAAATAAAATGAGTGTGTTTTCTTGAATAAGTCTGTTTTCGACGAGAATCAAAAGCGTGTAAGGAATGTTAGACAGTCCTTGTTCTGGATGGCTATCCTGAATTGGAACTTAATCTTCCAAAACAACCAAAACAAAACAACATAATCAAAATCTATAAAAAAAATCATTGGCTATAGAAATCTCCAAATAGAGTTCATTGACTACAAAACAGAGAACACAAATCAAATATAGAACATTGAAATAGGATAGCTTGAAGCATTTTTAGTAATTCTATCAAGAAAGCGTTAAATGTGGTATCATTATAAAACACACATGTTATCTAAGATAGCTTGTGGAACTTTCAGGGTGAGTTTTCAGAAAATAAAATGAGTGTGTTTTCTTTCATAAGTCTGTTTTCGAAGAGAATCAAGCGTGTAAGGAATGTTAGATAGTCTTTGTTCTGGATGACTACCCTAAATTGAATCTTAATTTTCCGGAACAACCAAAACAAAACAACATAATCAAAATCTATAAGAAAATTCATTGGTTATAGAAATCACCAAATATAATTTATTGTCTACAAAATAGAGAACACATATCAAATAGAGAACATTAATCTACATACAAACAGAGTTAATTAACTAACTGAAGGATTGATAACTTTATAGTAATTGTTGATCTTTGTATCAAATGTAGTGATGACATAACATGAAATGAACTGTGACGTTCACCATCCCTTTGCAATGTTGCTCTAAGGTAGCTTCCTAGAGGATGATCAGCTGAAAGAAACTGTAAGGGGAACAACTTACAACATTAATAACGACAAAAACTTAAACATATTTGTTAAACATATAAAGCTATCCGTATTAGTGAACTAACCTCATCAAAGAATATATACTTTAATGCATTGAACGATGTCATCCCAAGCTTGCTCCACAGTTATATCATCATCATCATCATCATCATCCTAAGGGTGAATGCCTAGCTGCAACATGAATGGTATTTTCTTCTTTAACAAATAAATAATTATAGAATAGAGATGGTACAAAAAGATGTACCTTTTCAAGAGCCAGCTCAGCAGTAGATTGTTCTGAATCCTGCTTTTTCTTGAAGACATTTGATACAACAGAAAAGTCTGATAGCTGCAAGTGGCACTAATAGAGACAAGTATTCTGAGAAGAAACATGAACTTGCTCAATCATGTAACTTGCTTTGACACCAAACCTCTAATGTATAATTTTTGGAAGCTTTTGTACGTGTTCATGACCTCCTTCTTGATTTATTTTGCAGATGGGAACAGAGGCAACGAATGAGACACCTGCCTCTCCAACACCTCAACTGAGTACTGAGACTCCAATTTTTACTCCAAATCAGACGCAGCAGGTACATGCTCAAAATCTTGGAGTTTTCAAGTAATTTTTGGAAGCTTTGTACGTGTTCATGATCTATTTCCTGATTTTTTTTGCAGATAGAACAAAGGAAACGTTTAAACGATGTATAAAACTACTTCAGTTAGTGTAGAAACATCAATGAAGTTTTGAGAGTATCAGAAGTTTCATGAATTTTATTAAAAAAATGTATTTTCATGAAGTATTTTCATGAAAATGAAGTATTTTCATGAAAATGAAGTATTTTCATGAAGTATTTGAAGTATTTTCATGAATTTTATTAAAAAAATGTTAATGTGATACTATTATAAGGCATATATGTTATATCTAAGATATCCATCAAACTACTTTAAAGACAAAGTATTTTTCTCACATGTGTTCCATAGTTTAATAATGATTACTTTCTTGGAGCTGATGAGGGTCTCTCATCTTTGTATATGTTTTGCTAATACATTTTGTCTCTAAAAACAATCAATATCTCGTCATAACAGAATCGCAATATCTCTCTTAAGTTAGTTTCACTGAGACACTGACTAGTCGAGTTTTTGGGGTTAATGATCACCATTGCCCATACCTGCCATTAACCACGTGTCTTAACCAATAAAGAAGCTCTGCATCAACAGTTCTACTCACTGTTATTCCTTCAGAGCGAGCCTGGGCAACAAAAAGCTTCTTTCTTTTTTGGGTTTTCCTTTGCTTAAGTGTTGTAGTTGGTGAAGCCGGAGTACCTAGCTTCTTTGTTTTCTCATATTTTGACTTCATGTGCTTCTTCTTCTTCTTTTTCAGTTTCATCTCTGGTAATTTCCTCTGTAGTTTGTTTCTGGTAGGACCAAGAACTGATCGGAACTCCCGCTCACCGGAATCGGGACGGAACCGACACAGACCTGATTCTCACCTGAAAGAATATGCTTCGATATCCACAAACCCAACAATGAATCTACTAAATTTGATAATTTCAAAACAGGTTTAGAGAGTGTAGTATTGAAAAATTGGCACTTTAACATCACCACTTTAAGGATCCTTCTAGCAAACCAAACAAATTTGCTTATATGTGTTCACGATAAAAGCAGTGATATAAAAAATGAGAGAAAGTGATGAAAATCACAAATAATAGACTTGGAACTATGACGATAACAACTCCCTTTTGACTTCGGAAAATCTAGGAAAGGAAGAAGCTTTCTGATCAAGTGAGAACCTCTGATTACATAGTGATATTTCTTCACATCTCCGTTGAGAGACTCGCAGTCTACTAGTTTGAGAGACATTTTCAGAATTGAATTTTCACACAAATAGCAAACACGCGTAGCTCGATTACGGAGTGAAGGCGGAGACGGTTAAAATGGTGATGATGGCGATGGAGATGAGCGGCGCCGGAGATGAGATGGATGAAATAATTGACGCCGGAGATAATGACGTCCGAGATGATCGACGCCGGAGATAATGACGTCCGAGATGATAGGCGCCGGAGATAATGATGTCCGAAATGATCGACGCTGGAGATGAGGCAAACTGTCGTCGTCGATTCATGATTTTAATTTTTTAAAAAAATGTAATTATAAAAAGAAAAGGGTAAAATGATAAATGTTCATATTAAATAAAACATTCTTTTGTAATTTTGGGTCTTGAAGTCTAGAATGAGAAGAAAAAGTTGGTTTAGTGCTATGTAAGGCAATTTCTCATTAAGAAATCAACATTGAGGAAACAATATTAACGTTGTGTAAATTCAAAGATCTATCGAATATAATCAGATTGAATAATTGTATGATTCCTTGATTTTAGAGTCTTGGTCGAAAAGCTAAATAATTAAATGGAATTAGTCATAATTGATCTGAGTCAAAACTTTCCTATAATAATTCTTTGATTAATATTATGCGAATATATAAAGGGAAGTAATGCCATATATTATTCAATGATTTTTATATGTATAATGGGAGTTTAGTTTCTATACGATCGTATAGTTTAATAAGATTAATCAAACATGGGAGTTTAGTTTCTATATTGTCGACCACTTTAGTTTTATATACATGAGAATTATAGTTTACATTATAGTTTATCACTCTTTTGATTTCAATACGGTCTCCACTTTTTTTTATATATATACGTGAATAATTTATAGTTTACATTATTAGTCAAACAGTTATTATGCATCTCGTAATATCTCATTTCGATAATATGAGATACCATGCAAGAATGAGAATCACATTACGATAATGCAATAGAAACAATCTTAAATATCGCATGAAATATAAGTGACATATGTATAATCCGTTTGAAAAAATTATAGTATATAATAATATGCAAGTTAACGAGCAATCCATTTAATTATATTTGCGAAGTGATTTTGCCACATGTCAATTCCACAATCAATTTCACAAAACAAATATGACATAGCTACTAAAATTGATGACATGTCTTATCCCCTATATATTAATTGAGGAACATTTGAAAAGATGTAACCTCAATTTTGTATTAATTAAAATAGGCCCCAATGCATAGGTGGCACTCAATTAGGTAGTCAATTATATTCAATTGAAAAATAAGTAGGTCCACATTCGATTTTTATATGTTGTTAGATACATAAGTTGGTCAAACTATATGATATAATGATATGATATGTTATTTTCTTTCCTTAAATCAAACCTACGGAATTACCATAAATGACTAATATATATATGATAATTAATGATTTTAATAATAAAAATTTGATAACAATTTATATCTCCTCCATCATTTTTTGTTTAATTTTATATTATTAAAATAAATTAAACAATCAAATTAGCTATAAAAGTAAAATTTAGATTTTTTTCGTATATGTTATATTTTGAATTTTTAAAAACGACAATAAATGACTAAAACTATTAAAATTATTATGTTAAAAATTAATGATCAATGATTTAACATTTTTATTATAAGAAGATACACATGATTTTAAAAACATATGAGTAAAAAATATCATTTAATAATAAAATAAATATATATATATAGATTAAACACTATATACCATATGATTACATAAATATTTTAATATTAAAAGTTTCAATGAATTTTCAAGAACATTTATAAATTATAAACTTATTAAAGATTTCAGATTGAAAATTTTGTTATCGATGATTTAAATATTTTGTTATAAAATGATATGAATGATCATAGAACCGTATGATTATAAATTCTTATTTAATAAATAATTATATAAAATATACCATTCTTAGAAAAATAGGTTGGTCCATATTAACTTATATTACACTTTTTATTAAACTAACTATCGAATTGATAAATAACGTACCAAAAAATGTTTTGCACTTTCCTTAAATAAAAGCTACGAAATTACCTAATATGATTAACATATATGTGAAAATTAATTATTATGAATAATAAATATTTGATAACAATTTTTGTATCTTAGTTCTTTTTAAAAATTTTATATTATTAAAAGATATTAAAAATCACATTAAATATATAATAAAAAACATTTATATTTTTTTATATGTTATATTTTGAATTTTTCAAAACGTCTATAAATTATTAGAAATTTGAAGATCACCACTCTTAAAATTTTGTGATCAATAGATTATTTTTTTTTGTCATAATAAGTTACAAATGATCATAAAATTGTATTAATATGAACTTTTATTTAATATTATAAGAAGATACACATGATTTTAAAACCATATGAGTAAAAAATATCATTTAATAATAAAACATATATATATATATATATAGATTAAACTATATACCATAAGATTACATAAATATTTTAATATTAAAACTTTCAATGAATTTTCAAAAACATTTATAAATTATAAACTTATTAAAGATTTCACATTGAAAATTTTGTTATCGATGATTTAAATATTCAGTTATAAAACGATATGAATGATCATAGAAGTGTATGATTATAAATTCTCATTTAATAAATGACTATATAAAATATATTATTCTTAAAAAAATAGGTTGGTCCATCTTAACTTACATTATATTTTTTATTAAACTAACTATCGAATATTCGAATTGATAAATAATCTACCAAATATTGTTTTTGCACTTTCCTTAATTAGAAGCTACGAAATTACCTAATATGATTAACGTATATATGAAAATTAATTATTATGAATAATAAATATTTGATAACAATTTTGGTATCTTAGTTCTTTTTTAATTTTATATTATTAAAAGATATTAAAAAAATCACATTAAATATATAATAAAAACATTTATATTTTTTCTTATATGTTATATTTTGAATTTTTCAAAACGTCTATATATTATTAGAAATTTGAAGATTCTCACTCTCAAAATTTTGTGATCAATAGATTTTTTTTTTGTTATAATAAGTTACAAATGATCATAAGATATAACGCATATGAATTTTTATTTAATAAATATTCAAACTAAAGAATATATATATACTAATGATTTAAAGCAACAAGATTGGCTGATCAATTTAGTTGTCCAGTTGAAATATTTCAAAAGTATGTGAAAGACTAAAGTCAAAGTAAATATGGATTTAGAATAGTAGTTATATTTTACTAACCAAAATACCGAAAAAACCGAACCGAATCGAAACCAACCCGATATCTGGATTGAACACCCCTAATCCAAATGATGCCAAACTATTGTTTCATTCTCCAAAATATAATAAAAATAATAACTTAATTCCGCGCAAGGCGCGGATCTTATCCTAGTAGCTTAATATGACATGGATAATTGCATTTAATGTTAATTTATATTTTTGGTAAACTTTTTAAAATATGGTAATATCTCATATATTAGATTTAATGTCAATTTATATTTTGGAAATTTTTTTAGAATATGAGAATAACTCATAAATCATCATTAAAATAAATATATTCAAATATGGCATTATAAATTTCGAATTATAATTTAATTATATATTTTTAAATTATAAAATTTTATTACTAAAATTTTTAAATATGTATACAAGTTGTTTAGAAAATTATAAAAATTTAATCAAAAAATCATTATTTTCTTATATATCTACAAATTTTATAAATATTGTTTAATTTTTAATTTTTGGTAATTATGCAACTTTTACAAATTTATTTAAAATATTTAATTAAAATAAATAGATAGAAAAATCTATCTAAGATTATAATTTCAAATATATACATGCATATTCTTAAATATAATTTTTATGTTTAATTAAATCAAATTTATTTTAAAATATTGATACGAAAAAGAAAATTCACAATAATAATAAAATTTTATTTTAAAATATAATTTATATTTATCTGTTAAAAAATATTTTAAATTTTTTTACTGCACATGGTGCAGAAAGACACATAGTGACACCATAAGTAAGTAGTCTAGTAAAAGAATGGTTATTCACTAAAGTCTACGTGGAAGACTCTCATGATGAAACCTAAGTAATGACAAATTTGATAATAACACCCGAGAGAAAAGTTTATTTTTAAGAATGCTCCTCAAATAATACTAAGGGGATAAAAAACTGTCGCGTGTCATATTTTGATTACAAAATAAAAATAAAAAATAAAAAATAAAAATATTAATTGCTAAAAAAATTAGACATTATAAAATTTGATAAACCTTTGACCTTATAACTCAAATTCTAAACATCAAACCCCAAACCATAGAGTTAATACTAAACCCTATAGCTGAAACTCTAAACACTAAACCCTAAACTCTAAATTCTAGGATTAATCCTAAATTTAGGGTTATCCCTAAACCCTAAGATTTAAAGTTTAGGGTCTAGGATTTTTAGGGTTTAGATTTTTGTTGACAGGGTTCAGGGTTTATAGTTAACTCTTTTTCGTAAAAGGAGGGAGGAGGAGAAGAAATCTCTAAACCCTAAACGTTGTCAGCAAAACGCTAAATCCTAAATTCTAAACCGTAGGTTTAGGGTTACATTTATTGTTTAGTGTTTAGAGTTTGAATTATAGGATTTAGTGTTACTCTTAGGATTAGAATTAAATGTTTAGAATTTGAAGTATAAGAGGTTTGGGGTTTAGAATCTTGCAATGTTAGTTTTTTTATTTGCAACTAATATTATTTTCTAATTTGTTTCATAAACAAAATATAACATGTGATAAATTTTTATTGGTTAATATTTAGGGGATGAATCAATAGGTTTATATAAGAGGATGAATCCAAGAATAACTGTTATTAAATGTTGATTACTAAATGACAATATTGACTTTGGTAATTTTAGTGTCTAACATTGAGTGAATGGAGGAAAACAACCATAATTTACCCAATGTTTTAACATATGTTTAATCTATATCCGGCTTAATTAATTATAGGGATGACTGTACAAACACATGCCCAATCTTTTGTAAAATTTAAATTGTGTACACGATATTTAGATCTCGTGCGAAGACCTTCACTTATGCCATCTGGCTGTCGGATACATAAAGTGGATGCCGCAGACCGTTTTAGACCCAAATTAATATTGGAAAGTAATTTGTACATATAATTTGGTAATATTTTGGTCTTATAATTTGTGATTTAGAGTTTATATGTTTATGACTTAGAGATTGATTATTTAGTTTAAAAGTTTAAATATGAAGGGTTAAATTTATGATTTTGAGGTTTGAAATTTGGGAAATGTAAGTTTAGAGTTTAGATTAAAGGTTTATGGTTTTGTTTGTAGGATTCGAGTTTTGGATTATAAAATTTAAAATGATTAGATTTATGGTTTTGTATTTAGAGTTTAAATTTGAAGTTTAGAGTTAGATATAGGGGTTTGTATAACAGCCACGGTTTAACCACATTTTTAAGTTACTATTTAGCTATAGCTGTCAAATGGGTGAATCCATGTCCATTAGCCCATATCCGTTTGTTCAATTGTTGTTTGTAGACAGAGAGTGACCATATCCATTAAGGATCAAACCCACAAACACTCATATTTATATGGGCTTCCATGAGATCCATTAAGGACCATTTAAGAAAATTTTAAATTTCAAATGCAACAATACATAAGTTCAAAGACCATACAAAAAACATAAGTTGATACATGATACAAAAGATCATTCATAAACTGATATGAGTCATAGCTCCATAAATGTAATAAGTGCATACATAAAGTTCGGAAAAATCACATTTTAAACCCTGAAAGTGACACATTCTAGCAGTTTAAACACTCAACCTTTTTCACTAGCACTTTAATACCTCAAACTAGAACTTTTGTCGAAACAAACCCCAAAATCGCATCCCGCATTTTTCTCGTAACCCTACTTGACGGGACCGTTCACGACGTTTATTGGGCAAAAAAACTGTGCCGTTTCGCTGATTAAAAAACGGGACCCGTATTTCTTTTAATAAGTCTTCTTCTTTCCAAATCTATTTGGGGATTTAGGGATTTACGAAACTAGAAGAAGTGAAAGACGATTCTCTGCCTCGATTCATCCTCAACTAGAAAACAGTAAGTCGTTTCTATAATCTTACAAAGAATCTAAATTCGAGAACTTTTGATTTCGTAAATTCTTAAGCTGCTTCACATGTCACCAAATTCAAGAACTTTTGATTTCGTAAATTCATGGTTATATTATCATTTTGGATGATATTGTTAGCAGTATTAGTTGAGATTCATGTTTGTACTTGGTGTTATATATCTTGTAGATGGCTCAAAGTTCAAGTTCCTCTACCATTGACAACAAAAACGAAAAAGTTGTGGTATGTAACTGTAATTGTAAAGCGAAGGTGGTTCAAGCTTGGACTGTTGACAACCCGGGAAGGAGGTTCTATAGCTGCGAAGGGCGTAAAGCTCCTAATGGATACCAATCCTGCAACTTCTTCAGATGGTATGATGTTGAGAAGCCACACGGGTGGCAGTATACTGCATTGTTGGGTGCTAGAAATGTGATGCGCCAACAGAGAGAAGAGATTAGTAACCTGAGAAACCAAGTAAGAGCACTTACTCTTGAGAATGAAAGCATTGGCCGAGCAGTACACCTTGAGAATGAAAGCAGTGGCCAAACTCCAACCGATTCAAACCTCATATATGAAGCATGTGAAGCGCTGAAAGGAGAGGTTGAAGCGCTAGAAAGAGAAGTATTGGTTCTAAACGAGAGGAGCATGGTGTATCGTAATGGTCTTATCACGTTGTCAATTGGATTCACTGTGGTTACTGGTGTGTTCATGGGTATCTTGAAGTGGTAGAAGACTATTGTTGTTCTTGTTAAGACTGTTTAAGCTTCTTTCATTTTGCTATGAATGTTATGTTCTATGTAAGTTTCTTTCATGTTGTTAAGACTTTTTCAGATTTAAGACTCCCTTTGTTTTAGCTTGTCTCATGATCTAATAACTATAAAACAATAGAAAAACAAAGGGAAAAACAAAAGACAAACTTCATAGGTGCTGAAACTCCAAATCAAGTTTTGAAACCAACAAAAGTCTGAAGAAATAAAGACACACAACATAAAGTTTTGAAACCAACAAAAGTCTGAAGAAATAAAGACACACAACATCAAGTCTTTGAACCAACAAAAGCGAAGCAAAGTCATGAGATCATTCTTGTGGAGGAGGCTGTGGATTAAGATCAGACCTATCATACACTCGATCTCCAAACACTTCAAAAGGACGATTTGTGAATGGACTCCATAAAGTTCCAACAGCATGAGGAATGTTGGCTGTCTTCCTTACCTTCAAAGGTCCTTGCGAAGGTTTCTTAGGATGAGGCTTGGGGTCAGATGAGGATCCAGTGGCTTCTACAGGTTGAGAGGAGGATCCAGTGGCTTCTACAGGTTGAGAGGATGATTCAGTGGCGTGAACAGGCTGAGATGATGCTCCAGTGGCGTGAACAGGATGAGAGGAAGACCCAATATTTTGAGTTTTTCTTCTTCTTGTAGATGGAGGCTTAGGAATTCCCTGCATATAGAAATGTGTTAGATAAAATGAAGAGACATTGTATAGATAAAATAGAAATGTGTTAGATAAAAATTACCTCTTTTAGATGTTTACGAGGTCAACCACACTTGTTTTTTGGTCCCTCATAAACCACAGATTGGTTTTTGCAGCCAGTTTTAATGTGTCCAGACTGATGACAATTGCTACATGTAGGTATGCGTCCATGTCTTGATGATTTTCCAGCAGTTTCAAGCGTTTCAAATGGCTATTTCTTCCTGTCTCGTGTCCTTGGTCTCCCTCTTGGTTTTCTTATCTCTGATATCCCAATAGGCGGCTTGTCTGTCTTCTTCCATAGGCTTTCCCCATTGACAGGTTTGATATTGTCAGAGTAAGTTCTTTTCATCACGTGTGTGTAGTAATATTCTGCAATATACTTCACATGATCCTCCTTGTTGTCATCAAGCACACACACATCAAGTTTACACGGAATACCTGTGAGATCCCATCGCCTGCAAGCACACTGATGTGAAGTCAAGTTCACCTTGTAACCACAGTCGAACTCATTCACCTTGTACAAGCTGAAATCGCTGCGTATTGTTGAACAATGTTTTTTTGCACATCTTTCTTTCTCCAACAAAGGCATTGTAATAGGTGTTACAATGGTGTTCCACTTATCTGCCATAAAGAACTGCCTCGATATCCTTTTCATAGATTGTCTGCGTATGTCCTCCATCATGTTGATCACTGGTTTTGCCCTCGCCATCTTTATGGTTCTGTTGAAACTTCCAGATAAATTATTGTGCATGTCAGGACAATGGGACTCGACATTGAAGAATGCTCTACACCACCGCTCTGGGTCTGTATTAAGTAACTCCTTGTGTGCCACGACATCGTATGCTTCTACCAAACGCATCTTCTCTTTCTACTCTCCCTCGGTGTAGCTGTATGCGACTCCCCAAAACAATGACTTATACTCCGACCTCGAGAAACTAAGCTTCTTCCAATTTGCATAAATGTGCCTACCACACATACGATGTTCTGCCTCAGGAAGTTCTAACTCGATAGCATGAACAAGCCCTTTCTGTTTATCCGAGATTATGGTTAGATCCTTCCCCAATTCCAAGCCGAGATCTGCCTTCAGCTTTCTCACAAACCATCCCCAAGTATCTTTGTTTTCTCCTCTTACAACTGCCCACGCGATGGGGTACATCCTGTTATACACATATCTCCCAACTGCTGCAAGCAAATCCCCGTTTAAATCCCACTTCAAGAAGCATCCATCAAGTCCGATAACAGGTCTACAACAACTCTTCCAAGCAGTACACAATTCTTTAAAGCAAATGTAGAAGCAATCAAATATTTGAGCACCATTAACCTCTCTTGTGCATAAATCAGTGCTTATACCTTGGTTTGATCTACGCAACTCTTCTTCATAATCCCATAGCTTCCCAAATTGAGTTGTCTGAGCTTCAAGGATTGTCCCTAATGCAATGTGTCTTCCTCTGTAGCACTTAGATATAGGTACAGCAATGTCATACCTTATCTTTATTGCATCTTTGATCGCTGAAGCTTGTAGATTGACATTTCTGCGTAATTCTTCTCGGAAGAGACCAGCAATCACACCTTGCTTCAACATCGAGATCCTACTTGGTTTACCATGGTTGTGTTTCATGTGACACTTTCACCATCCACTTGTTAATCGGCTTCTCCACTGAACAATAAACTCGGAAAGGACATTTCTCTTTGCAACAAATCACTCCAATCCTGAATGACTCCGACCTTGCCATCTTCACATCATATTGAGTATTCATTGAATACTTCAAGATCTAGTCTTTAAACTCTAACCCACTGATGAACTTTTGAAATAGCCAAATGTAAGGCGGTTTTTCATAATCACCATGGTACTTGTCATTCCCTTTGACCTTCCCTTTTCCTTTACGCTCTCGATTCCATTCTTCCCATTCATCTTTTGACTCTACTGGTGTCTCTGGATATTCAACATCTACTGACGCCCTCTCATCTTCACTATCATCATCTTTTTCTTCTTCTTCTATGCCATAAGCTTCTTTATCTGGCACAGTTTTTTGTCCTTCCTGAAAGACAGACTGAAACCTAACATCCCTAGCACCATCATCTTCATCATCATCATCTTCATTATCATTCAGATTTTCATTACGGACACCTTCATTGTTAAGAGGATTCACAGTCGGATTATCTTCTTCACCTGTTTCGTTTTCAGCCGGCTTCTCATCTTCTGATTCTTCTGGTTCGTCATCTTCTTTAGGTCTATCGACAACATCATTCTCACTGTGTTCTTCCTCTTCATCACCACATTCTGCATCATCTCGGTTGGTGTCCGAAAGTTGAATCACACCAGGTATGTGTTCTGAGCATTCATGTTCAACAAACACTTCCACAACATCTATCTCTGACTTGCTTGTAGACCGTAGCTGACACATCTCCCCATCGTATCTATCATATACATACCGCAGTTCCTTCATCTCCTCTTTCTCTGAATTGCACCAAATCAAGCCAAGTGGTGCTCTAATGAGGGCTTCTTCTTTGCAAAAATCAACGAGCATATCCCACACTATGTCATCGGTTTTCCAATCCACATTTTTGCTCCCTAATTCACCCAAATACTCATTATCTTCAACATCACCAATCTTCTTCATTGAACCACCAAAATGAATCTTCAATTTCATTTCATGCGAGTCCCTGATATAAAAAATGTGTCTTTAACTATTTCTAGGAGACAAAGAACGAGGTAGAAGAAATGAAGAATCAAGAGACAAATACGAGGCAGAAGAAGTGAAGAATCTATACAAACTTACGTCATTTTCCTCCAATCTCATCGACTTTGGGTTCTTCTCAACGAAAATCACCTTTCTCGTTCTTGTTACTGTTAGAACCCTAATCTCCAAATCGATTTCGAAACAAATTTTATGTTCTCAATGATGTTGTTTTTAATAAAAAAAACATGCATTTTGCCTGGTAAACGCCGTGAACAGTACCGTCAAGTAGGGTTGAGATGAAAAACGCGGGATGCGACTTTGGGGTTTGTTTCGACAAAAGTTCTAGTCTGAGGTATTAAAGTGCTAGTGAAAAAGGTTGAGTGTTTAAACTGCTAGAATGTGTCACCTTCAGGGTTTAAAATGCGATTTTCCCCATAAGGTTCATATAAAAGCATAAGTCTAAGCTCCTTTGTTATCTTCTCTTCCATCTTCTCCTCAATTTTATTCCAAGTTCAATTCATCACCTAAGCAAACACATTAAACACAAGAAATTCATCACAAATCCAAAAGCCACAAAACAAGTGAAACCCATAAACCCACAAAACAATTCATCACAATACTAATCACCTAAGCAAAGTGAGATAATTAGTATACTGCTCACAGAGAGAAAATGCTAAGCATTTTCGACATTTATGGTAGTAAAGGATATATCCAATACCAAATCATCTACACAGAGAGGATCTACATGAGCTATGCATAATAATTACAGATCATGTTATCATTCAAGACAATGATCGAGAACTTCAATCACGGCCCAATAAGAGAAGTCTAAAGTGACTCAAGAAAGCATTTCATAGAAATTATCCATCTAAACTAGGTAGCACAAGCATATAAGGTGTCTACCAGTGGAGCTAGTCAACGAGTTACCCTCATGTCGATGAGATAAACTCTCGGAAGTACATTGAAGTTAATACTAACAGAAACCAAAGCAAACCAGAACGACTTAGGAAAGCATCAATAAGACAACAAGGAAAAGCCAAAGCAGCAACTTACACATGAACTCAGACTTGACCAGTTTCCTTAACTTCTTCTCCAACTTCCTCCAAAGGTTCAAAATCCACTTCATCACCTAAGCAAATTCGATAATCAATTTCAAGTGCAAAGATAACCAAATTAAATTCAAAGATAAAGATGAAAAGAACTTATTGTCTAAAGACTCAAATCCACTTAGCCAATTTCTTGCACAAATCAGTGCTCGAACATTTGAAGGGAGAAGAGAGCTTCTATACTTGTTCAACACTCGGCTTCCAATGCTGAAGGAAGATTCTGAAGCAATTGTGGTGATGGGTATGCTTAAAACATCACACACCATGGATGAGAGCTCCTTAAACCTATTTGCATTGTTTCTCCAATAGGAGAGAACATCCAAATCCAGATTCGCCACAATGTCTAAAACGGGTTCATCAAGATACTTATCTAATGCAGATTTTCCACTACCATCAGCACTCTGTGAGAAGAAGGCATAAAATTCCTGCAAATGCCAATGCTTCCATGTATTCCAACGCCACCATGTATTCCTGCACCAGAATTCTATAGTAGGATTCGCATATGCCAATGCTTCCCTTACTCTTGTATACTCAACAAATGAGTATGGCAGGTTATGCTCAATCACGGCTACTGCAATCATCTCATGAAACACAAGCTGATCTATCATCCTACCAGTTCCTGGTGTACCAGGGACAAGATTCAAACTATAGACCTTCATATGATGCAAAAGACCTAAGGTTCCACTCCTACGCAGGTTAAAGTTGTAGGTGTGATTGCAGAATTTGCACTGGATGAGTGGATGTCATTCGAACCATCTGGATACTTCTCTCCTATTATATTAAAGTGCTTCCAACATCTGGAATGTCTGCATTTACCTCCTCTTTTTCTGCGGTTTTCAGATGTGCTCATGAGAGTATCCTCCACTGCTACTGCTTCATCTTCATCTGGGTTTTGATCCATCAGCTCATCCCCACTCATGTAGTCTGTGTCTTCTAGGTTCATAGTATCCTCATTGTCCATCCTGAAACAAGAAAACAGAAAACGATTTCAGAAACTCATCAAGTAAACAAGCAATGAGCATAAACAAAGACACTAATCAAGTAAAACCCAAAACACAAACACCAGTGAGAGGTTGATCTCTTTGAACACAAACAAAGACACTAATAAAGTGAAGTTTCATAAACAAAAGATTATATGACCTCTCAAGGTTGATCTCTTTGAAAGAATCTAAACAGAGACCATGAAACCATGAAATGAACTAAACAATGAAGTTACAATCTAAACAGACACCATGAAAGCTCAGTAAACCATATCAGTACTGCTAGTGTAAATATCAGAAACAAAAACGATCTAGCTCTTCCAACAAACTGTATCAACATAAATAGCAAAACCCATCTCACATCACAAACAAGAAACCCATTTTATAAGTTGAATCAAAAACTCATTTTATAAGTTGAATCGACGATGAGATCCGAGATAATCTGAATCAAAAACATATATGGAGTATTGAATCCGAAACCCATCAAACCAGATCAAGCAAACACACTAAACACGAAATCCATCAAACTTGACGAACGAAGAGAGACGGAGACAAACGAGACGGTTGGAGACGGACGAGACGGTTGGAGACGGATGGAGACGGTCTGCGACAGAGAGTGACGGCAACGAGATGGAGAGTGACAGCGACGTACGAAGGCTGGAGATCGTGACTTCGAGAGAATCGCCTTGGGGAGAGTCGAGAGAGCGACTCGAGATGATGAAATAAACTTTTTCCCAAATTGATTTTGATTCTGTAACCCTAGGTTTTTAATAATTGGACACCTTATTTCCATAAAGCCCAATCCCAATAAAATCACTTTTTAAATGGTTTCCCAAATTTTATCCATTTATAACCCATGGGAAAAACAGGTTTATCCATATTAAGCAAATTTAAATATGGACGTGGACGACCGGGGGACACCTATATATTTAGCTATAATTTATAAATTTTTAGGTTTAGAGTTAGATATAAGAGAAAAATTATTCTCAGTAATTTTTCAACAAATTGATGATGAATGTTATATTTGAGTATATTTTCTGATACTCAAACTCCGACTAAGTATTCGTCGTCGGTAATACTTCGGAGTACGTCGATTCCGACAACTTTGCAAGGTCTTTTGCCGTCGGCTTTCATAATTATTATTCTAGTGATTTAAAACAAGAGGTTCTAGGCTTGTCGGCTGGGGTGATTTGAGGATGATTGTTGCCCTGGTTTGGATTATAGGGTTTTTTTCGAAACTGGGTAAATTCAGATTTCAATTTAGTTTAATCTCGGTTTTATTTTATCCGATCATTTTAATCAGTAAACCAAGCTCGATTTGAAATGATTAATATACTATTTTAATTGAAAAAAAAATTAGATATGATAATAGATATATATATTTGATAATAGTGAGGATCCCAAAAGTCTTTTAAGCACAAGACTAATCCCACGAAACTTTGCATCTGGGTATATTAAATTCCATCGGTAAGGAGGCTACATAGTGGCCAATGCTAATCGAATCAAGGACGAAAGCTTCAGCTGAAATCCTTTTACCATTAAGACAAGGCGACTTGGTTATGATTATAGATATATACATAAATCCACATCCTTTATATATTTATTAATAAAAGAACACTAAAATAAGAGTAACCTTTGTTTTGTAAGTAATTACAAAAAAAAACAACTGAGGTGTCACTCTATTGAGCACTCTCAAGTAACCTTTGTTTTGTCATTGAATTCTATAGGACAGCCCAATTAATATAGCGTGTATATTATATTTTGCTTATGACATAAAAGTAATAATAACATAAATGTAAAGCTTTTTTAGTGATAAATTCCTTCAATTAAAGATTTTTCGTAAAAAATCCCAACTTGTTATCTTATAATTTAACCCCTCAAGTTCTATTTCGTTAGATTTTGTTACCCTCCGTCTATTGTTCCGTTATTTATGGACATATATCGTTTACGCATTTTAGCGATAAATCCCCCCATAGGGGAGACTATTGAAATTGTGTTGGTTGATACCAGTGTGAGTACCATATATATAGTTTCTTAATTATATTATTTTAATATGTTTGTTCTTATTTAACGTATTGAAATTCATATTGTTTTATACAATTGTGTTGAGGATGATAATATTTATGCGACCCTTATAAATATATTAATTTGTCTTAATTTGATTTATTCTTGAGGAAGGGTACTCCAAAATTATGGTTAACTTTTACTCACTCATGTTGAGTAGAATTTAATTAAACATTTTTATCGTGCGCCTCAAGTTAGTATATAAATAAACCCGCAGATATATCTTCTAACAGCCTCTCAAGTTGGACCGTCATCCAAGTAGTGAAGACATCTGCTACTACTTGCAACAATAATTTATATGCTTAGGGCCCCTAGATATTGGGCCTCTTTCGAGGTTAAGAACTAAGAAGCAAGTGTCGGCCACGAATTCTAATTATTCCAACTTTTATTATATGTAAAGCAGAAAAGAAAGTTGACACAGTGGCCGTATTGAAAGAGTAACAACGAATAAATATTTCAACTCGGCGCTGGTACGTTAACGCCTTAACGAAGACTCTATATATGAACATGAGGATGACTTGAATGGTCATTGAATTGGTCAATGAGATATATTCTTGGATTCATTCTGTGGAGGAAGTAAGCTGGGACGCGCTAGTAGATGAATCCTCGACCAAAACCAAATCTCTCATTTCATAACAATTATAATGAAAAAAATTGCTACGATTTTCCTCTTTATTTCCCTTCTTTTTGAAACTCTCAACGGAGTTAAAGCTGGCTTCCTCTGTATAAATGGCACCTTACTCGCCAACAGTAGCTATGGCCAAAACCGCAACTCTGTCTTCTCCTCTCTTGCTTCTCAAGTCATCACCAACCGTGGATTCTACAACGCCTCACTCAATAGCGTTCACGCCGTTGCCTTATGCCGAAGAGGATACGAGCGGCAAGCTTGTATCAACTGCGTGGAAAAAGCGATTCAACTGATAAAAAATATCTGTTCTAATGGCGTTGAATCGTTCAATTGGAACGGTGACGATGCGGACCACGTATCTTGTCTTGTACGTACAACAAACCACTCAACTTTTCAGAAACTCGATCTTGGACCAGCTACGCTTGACGAAAGTCCTCTCAATATCGGCTCATCCGCCAAGAACATGACCCTATTCCGCCAAGAATGGGAAGCAACCGTTAACCGAACACTTGAGGCTGCAACCGTCAACACTTCTGCATCGGTTCTCAAGTATTATGGAGTAGCCAATGCAGAGTTTGTCGAGTTTCCAAATGTTTACATGATGATGCAATGCACACCGGACATAACTTCAGGCGAGTGTAAGAGTTGTCTGGAAGAGTGCGTTACCTATTTTAGAGATGTGTCTTGGGGAAAACAAGGAGGTACAGTTGGTCGACCGAGCTGTCTTTTCCGGTGGGATCTTTACCCTTTTTACGGTGCTTTTGCTAATATAACAAGAGTTCCTGCCCCTCCTGGACCTTTGATTCCACAAGCACATGCAATATCTGTTACTAGCTTGAAAGGTTTGAAATTTTTTAGGAGTTATGTTAATTGCCGCCTATATAATTATTTGAGATTCATATACATTAAAGAAGATTAATTTTTGCAGGAAAAATTATTGCGATAGTTGTGGTTCCTACAGTCATTAATCTTTTTGTGCTTCTTGGTCTGATAAGAGCTTATCGTCAGATAAAAAAATCAAAAGAGGAAACCAGTGGTACGCTCTCATTATTTTCAGTTAGCTTTTACAATGTATATGTTTGCTCATAAGTTTCTTTTGGTTAGTCTGGACAGGGGAGGACTGTATTTCCGATAGTCAGTTTATGCTGAGGTTCGATCTTAGCATGGTCCTACTCGCAACCGGTGACTTCTCCCCTGAAACTAAGATTGGCCAAGGTGGATTTGGATCTGTCTACAAGGTAAAAAAAACTTGTATAAAATCATTATATGGGTCGAAGATCTCATCTTGAGAATTATTTTTAGGGGATATTACCGAGTGGGCAAGAAATAGCTGTAAAGAGATTAACAAGAGGCTCAGGGCAAGGAGAGATTGAGTTCAGGAATGAGGTCTCACTCTTGACAAGACTCCAACATAGGAATCTAGTTAAGCTTTTAGGTTTTTGTAGTGAAGGAGAAGAAGATATTCTTATCTACGAGCATGTCCCTAATTCAAGTCTTGATCACTTCATTTTCAGTAAGCCTTTTTCCCTAGGAGATGCTGCATTTTTTGGAACTATAAAGTTTTAGTATCGATGATTCTTTGGAAATCTGTAGATGAAGAGAAGCGTGTGCTACTAACATGGAATGTGAGGTACAAAATCATAGAAGGCGTTGCTCGAGGTCTTCTTTATCTACACGAAGATTCTCAGCTGAGGATTATCCACCGAGACTTGAAGGCGAGCAATGTTCTTCTAGATGCTGAGATGAACCCTAAAGTTTCGGACTTTGGGATGGCGAGGTTATTTAACATGGACCAGACTCGAGGAGTGACAAGGAGGCGCGTTGGAACCTTGTAAGCATAGGACCGCGAACAATTATGATTGAAAATTGCCAAATAAAACCGACTGAAATCAATAATATAAACTATTAAATATAAACAATAAGGAAAATGTATTAAAAGGAGAATTTGGAGAACTTGAATTTTTTTTTCAAAAATTAGACTAAACATGAAGTTAGAATTTGATCAATTTTCTTAACTCAATAAGTATTATTTATATTAGACTTGGATGCTATCTATTTCTTACATAGATACTCACGGATGATGTTATTTTATAAATATAAATTTGAGAGATTCTTGATATTAGGAATTTAGGATTATCATTAATGTCACTTTATTTCAGAGATTGTTGGATTAGATCACCCCTCACGTTACAGCTGTATGATTGCAGTGGCTATATGGCTCCTGAGTACATTAAGAACGGAAGACTTTCAGCCAAAACAGACGTCTACAGTTTCGGGGTTGTGCTTTTGGAGATGATAACCGGTCAAAGTAACAATAACTACTTCGAAGCCATGGGGCTCCCCGCATACGTAAGCATATAGTTGTCACTCTTATTGCTTAATTGAACACACAAATGAGTCTCAGAAGTTGATTGATTATAGATTTATGATAATGTACTAGGCCTGGAAGTGTTGGGTGGCCGGCGAGGCTGCCAGTATCATAGATCCTGTCTTGAGTAGGACTCCAACAAATGAAATCCTGAGATTCATCCATATTGGTTTGCTGTGTGTTCAAGAGAACGTTGGAAAGAGACCGACAATGAGTTTGGTTATTCAGTGGCTTGGTAGTGACACTATCGTGATTCCTTTACCTACCACTGCTGCTTTCACCACGACCGAGTTGCATAAAATCGATGCAATGGATCAAGCCAAAGGTGAAGCAGGAACTCTTTCATTGAACAAGTTATCAATCACCGAGTTAAGTCCTCGTTGAATTGAAGACCTCTCTGTAAACTCATACATCTAAGTGTGCATTAATTCTTGAATTACATTACAAGAAACAATCTTGAAAAGTCTTCTTTCTTTGGAAATACTCTCGTTGTTCATGATCAGTAATCAATCAAATTAGTGTCGTATAGTTTGGTGATGGTATTTATTTTTTTAATTTTCCAAATTAGTGTCGTATATTTGAAACACTTATCCTTTACTTATATGTTTTTTTTTTGCTAATCCCTTTCCTTTATGTTGGAGTTTATTAAATTTAAATTATTTAACTAAATAATACTGAGAAAATAAACAAAATATAAAATCCTATCTAAGATTGATACGAAATTTTAGCAAAAAAAAAAACAGTTGTTGGCACTTGTTTGTAAAAGAAGATAAAAACAAACAACTTGCCAAAAGAAACTGTAAAGAAAGTTGAGGGACTTTCTTGGTTAGTCCTTCGACCCTACCATGAATCCTTCAACCGTTAGCCCATCATGAGTCATGATTGGTTTGTACATTATTATATTATGTAACAATGGACAAAATTAAAATCCGACGACCTTATGTTTTCAAAGTGTGCTCTGAATTTTCTCGTCTTGTTTATATATCAATAAAAGAAATATCACTGATATCTCAGTTCAAAAAAAAAAAAAAAAAAAAATATCACTGACAAAAGAAAAAAAAAGGGGGGGATGAAGTATCTATGCTATTGACACAAAAGTACAAATATAAATTAACCTTTAAACTTTAATTACGTATAAATATCACTGAAATAATAACTACTTTTTATTTTAGCATTTATTGTTTTCTTTCCAATTGAATACATAATTTTCTAAATTGAATACATAAAAATTCAATATAAGTTTCCAACTCATAATTTCTTAAATAAATTGAACAATGATTTCAGTATAATTATCTAATTTACGTATTGCACATAATACTATAAACTTTAATGCACATCAATACTATACACAAAATATAATCGGTCATTTGTCTCTTTTCTGACCAGACTTCCTCCACGTAACTCTTCTTCCTTGCCAATATTAACTTATGTCATTTTCTTAAACTTATATGGATTTTGTAAATACATTAAAACTAGATTATAACCTATGCAGATGTGCGGGGAGAGTTTTTTTTTGTAATAATGTTTGCTCATTAAATAGTTTTAACATTTTACAACACTACAATTTTTATCGATCGTAAAATGACAAATAAAAATGATGGTCTCTTAAATGTATTTGTATCATCGTTGTTGAAGATTTAACGTTAACAGCTCATTTTAATTATTTTTAAGACTTCATATGCACAAAAAAAAGTTTTGTGGCTAACACGAATCACCAAAACCAGATAGTCAACATCGATTGTTAATTGACGAAAAAGATTATGTTTTATGCACTCGATTTGTTTACTATTGACTATCCATAAGTGATTTCATTTTCTACCTCTATAAAAAATTTCTTTCGTTTTCATTTCTGTTTCATTGATATGAGTTTTCTTTCTTTTTAACTTCTTTTATGAATTTGATAAATTACATAAGTGTCAATTTAAAAATATGGACATCTGTAAAGTTAGTTCCACTTCATATACATATCTAAAAATCTAAATTTGAAAAAAAATCACCGGCAAACTCTATTCACATATCTAAGAATCAAAATGTTGAAGAAAACCATTCCGAAAGTGTACTCATTTTGTAAGTTTTCCCACGCGGTTATAATGGTAAAACTCAATACATGTTTTTTGTTTGGTCATAAAGAGGTTGTTGTAATTTCATTAGCCTTTTGGGTTACTTTTCCATTTAATTGAATTTGTGATACACTTTATATGCAAAATCAAGTTTTGAGTCATTTTTGGTAATTTCCTTGTTTTTATATCGTAGCACCAAGCTTTTCAAAAATATTAATTACTAGGGTCGGCCCGCCCTACGGGCGGAAAGTTATAATAAAAGCTATTTTATATGATTTTATATAAATTTATGAAGCATTTAAAATCATTATAGAAAATGGTATTACATACAAACAAATAATGATATACTTTAAAATATTTAATTTTTTTTTTGTCATCACTTTAAAATATTTAATTTTTTTGAGTAGAATATCATAACTTTCATAATATTTTCACAACAATTTTAACTTTATTTTACTATTTATTTTGGAGATTAAATATTTATCTAACTATTATATAATTTAAAATTAAAACTATTTACTTTATTTCATTTTTTGTTTTAGTCTATGGATTAAAAATTACAGTCAATTGGATTCAGTAGAGTTATAAATAATAAGTGAACTACAGTTATTTTCTATTTCATTTATATGTTTGTTTCATGAATTAAATTATTTTTATTTTTAAAGATATATTTTCTTAAAATTAATGCTTTACACATGAAAAATAAATAACTTATTCATTAATATTTTAAAATCTATCTAATTACATTGGAGCGCTCACGTTTATTTTGTGTAATGATTTTTTTGATGGCCTTCCAACTTTAATCTCTCATTGTCTTATTTTACATCCATTCAGTCTTGTTCAAGTAGATTCTCCGGACTGCTAACGTTTCCCTACATAACATGAGAATATCGTATAGACAAATGGCATTGATATAAAAACTTTGTGTTGATGTTTGAAAGTGATGCATCCTTAAGTCGACACTATTTTTATGGTAATATTCTTGTATTTTTTTTCACATACTGAGCTTCTGCTTTCCGAGTGGAAAGGCATCTCGTCATTAGATCAATGTAGCTGATTAATGGTCCTCATGGATGGTCTGTAACGAATAGATACATATGTTCTTGTAGACCTAGGGATCCAGAGCGGCTTTGGATAAAATCAATAATGATTGCATGACATTTCCAACATTGATCTTTGAAAATTAACCATATTTATAATCTATGGAATAAATTCAGGATTTTTCTTCAAAAATAAATAAGTTGAGGGTTTTATTAATTTTTTAATTCTTTTTTAGAAGAAATTATCTCACACATGTTTGTCTCACCCAACAATAATGACCAAGTGTTTTGATTTTGACCCATTTAATGTGTGTTTGAAACCACTTGTAAAGCTCATTCAGGATTTTTTAAAATAATAACAATTTCTGGAGAACTAATGATCATATATGCATGTATCTTATACTTAGAGCTTCTACATACCAGTTTTATCTAAATTCTAAAGTAAAGATAATGAGCATGTACTTTTACAAAAAAAAAAAAATATTGAGCATGTTAGTGACAAACTAAATGCCATAATTAATCTGAAGCCCATATCCATACTCATAAGTCATAACCATTATAACACGTGGAAGATCATGGCATGATCAACATCAAGCAAGTGGCCTTTGATTAGATGAATTCCCACTGATGCAGAGAGCACCGTGCTCAGCCGTAAGCTTCACCAGCAATCATTTTGAGAGCTTAGTCATTGCCGATATTTGCCCAAATCACCTCCTTTTTTCTTGGTGATACAATCTCTCCGCCGGTAAAGAATCAGAGCATAATCCAATAAGCATCTCAGTGAGTTTTTTTTTGTGCAGCACTAATTTGTAATCTCTTTCTTCAATAAGTATAACATGAATCACTGACGCCTCAAATCTGAAAAAACAGAGAACACTCTAATCAACGGAGAGCGGACTCTTTGTAGGGGGAACACCGAGAGTACTGAATCCGACCAGATGATTAGAAGAAATCGAATAACAACAATGATTGAGAAGAAGAAAGCGATGAATCTCAGGGAAAGGAACTCCCATATTTATAGTAGTAGATTCGTAAGGAGGTGGTGTATTGATTGAGACGTGGTGGTAGTAGTGGGTCGGTGGCGTTTATGAGGAGGTTAATGGAGCATTAATAGCGGTGATTGAATGCAAGCGTTTTACGTAACGGTGCGGATCTCCAGAGCCGCTGGGAAGCACATCGTTCGTCACAACGGCGTCTTCGCTTTCCAAAGAATCGTTTGGAAAGAGGGTCGGTGGACGTGAGAAATCATTATGGGCTTAGGTTTGTGAAATTATGGAAGCCCAACTAGTAAGCAACTTAATCTATAACTTTTCTAGCGGTTGTTTTTAGAAGCCTAACATGTGATGAACGAAGAAAGTCCATCTCAACGTGCGGTTAAATGAAACGCCGGATTTCACTAATAGGGACACATGGCAGCGCGAGAAAGCTCAAC
Source organism: Brassica napus (assembly GCF_020379485.1). NCBI lineage: Eukaryota > Viridiplantae > Streptophyta > Magnoliopsida > Brassicales > Brassicaceae > Brassica > Brassica napus. Next base: position 20,693,170 of record NC_063446.1, read on the forward strand.
TTTCCTAAGTGGAATCCTAGGTGGCGCATTCGGAGAAAACAGACCTTACTTTATATATAAAGATACAATGAAGCCTAAACTATAGAGACGTACGTTAGTGTTTATTGGCTGACATATTTTTGCATGGCTTTATGTGATATTGTTGATGAGGTTTAGGAAGTAGTTAGTGAATTATGCATATATTGAAATACGTTGTTTATCATTGCAAACCACATAGATTTTTGTATTGGCTGACGTTTATTTGGTTGGCTTTATCTTGATTTTAAAGTTTTAAATGCTGAAAAACAGTCTTGTGTCAAAGACTGAAAATTTGCCTCCCACGACTAATATCGGAAACACAATCGGCTTTTGTGGCAGGAAGGTTAATTTCGGATAACATTCTTATTGCGCAGGAAATGTTCCATGGACTGAGAGCTAACAAATCTTGTCAAAATAAGTTTATGGCGATTAAAACGGATATGAGTAAAGCATATGACCGGATAGAATGAAATTTTATTGAGGCTCTTCTCCACAAAATGGGTTTTGACCCTCGTTGGATCAGATTGATGCGGGATTGTATATCTTCGGTTCAATATAGGGTACTTCTTAATGGTCAGCCAAGAGGCTTAATAATTCCTCAGCGTGGGTTACGTCAAGGGGATCCTTTATCTCCTTATCTATTTATTATGTGTACCGAGGCCTTAATAGTGAATATAAAGAAGGCAGAGAGGCTGAAACAATTAACGGGTATGAAGCTAGCAAGAGCTTGTCCGACAATATCTCATCTGTTGTTTGCGGATGATAGTCTCTTCTTTTGTCGGACAAAGAAAGAAGAGTGTCAAACCATTCTTAGGATTCTAAAGGAATATGAAATTGTCTCAGGACAGCAAATTAATTTTCAGAAATCTTCAATTCAATTTGGTCACAAAATTGAAGAATCTAGTCGTCAAGAATTGAGGGATGTCTTGGGAATTCAGAACTTAGGAGGAATGAGATCTTATTTGGGATTGCCGGAAAGTCTTGGAGGATCTAAGGTACAAGTGTTTGGTTTTGTGCAAGAGAGGCTAAATAAGAGAGTTAATGGATGGACTTTTAGATTTTTTACTAAAGGGGGAAAAGAGGTGATTATAAAATCGGTGGTTACAGCTTTACCAAACCATGTGATGTCTGTTTATCGGTTACCAAAAGCTACGGTTAAGAAGCTGACGAGCGCAGTAGCTCAGTTTTGGTGGAGCCCAGATGGAAGTACAAGAGGCATGCATTGGAAATCATGGGTCAAATTATGTGTTCCTAAAGATAATGGCGGATTAGGGTTAAAGACCTTACTGACTTTAATACGGCGATGCTTGGAAAACAATTGTGGCGGCTGATCGAGAAGCCGAATACTCTTTTTTCTCGAGTTTTCAAAGGACGGTACTTCAGAAATGCTTCACCCCTGGAACCGATCCGATCATACTCCCCGTCATATGGCTGGAGGAGTATTATCTCTGCTAGATCTCTGGTTTGTAAAGGACTAATTAAAAGGGTGGGAACAGGGTCAACTATTTCTGTGTGGAATGACCCCTGGATCCCAACCACCCGCCCGAGACCAGCAAACAAAAACCCTCTTCACTGTTACCCGGATCTTACAGTGGATTCTCTCATTAATTGGGAATCCCGAACATGGAAATCATCGGTAATTAGGACTTTGGTGGACCCTGATGATGTCAAAATTATTGAAAGTATTCCTTTAAGTAGGAATCAGATGGAAGATATAAATGGTTGGCACTTCACTAGCAACGGGAAATATACTGTACAATCTGGGTATCAAGTGGAACGAGTCTATCCAGACAAGGAAAAACCACCGGAATTTTATGGACCAACAGTGGATATACTTAAAGCCTATTGCTGGAAAATAAGGTGTCCTCCAAAGATAAGGCATTTCTTGTGGCAATTACTTTCAGGTTGTATAGCGGTGATGAAAAATTTAAAGGCAAGAGGTATACAAGGAGACACTTGTTGTGTACGGTGTGGAAACCACGAAGAATCAATTAATCATGTTTTCTTTGAATGTCCCCCAGCACGACAAGTGTGGGCGCTATCAAAGATACCATCGAATCCGAATCTCTTTCCTATAAGCTCTTTTTTGCTAATATGGACCATCTCTTTTGGAGAGTTAACCCTAAGATGGAGGATCATCAGTTCGCATGGATAATATGGTATATATGGAAAAGTCGGAATAACAAAGTGTTTAGTAACATTGATACTGATCCGAGGGATACTCTCAAGCTAGCGGAGCTGGAATCTACACTTTGGGCTGAAGCGCAGGTATTAAGGAATCAGAGTTTGATACAAGAAGCACATACCAGACCCACTCGGGAAAATGTAGGAAGATGGTGTTTTACAGACGGTTCATGGAAGGATAAAGACCTATTTTCAGGGCAAGGCTGGTGTAGTACTCTCCCGGGTTTTGATAGTTTGCTAGGGGCAAGGAATGTACGGGCATGTCTCTCCCCTCTCCATTCGGAGATTGAGGCATTAATTTGGGCAATGGAATGTATGAAGAATTTAAGACAGTTTCAGGTTACTTTTGCTACGGATTGTTCTCAATTGGTGAAGATAGTTTCAGAACCTGAAGAATGGCCAGCATTTGAAAGCTACCTGGAAGACATTAAGCTTTTCAGAAGCAGTTTCTTCAACTCAGATATCATTCATGTTCCTCGGACGGCGAACCTTAAGGCGGATAGCTTAGCACACAGTGCTAGAAACCAACCGTCTTTTGTCGTGCACATAGATGCAGAGTTATCACTTTGGTTTACAGAGTCAATATGAGTCTGTAAATGTTTGATGTCAAAAAAAAAAAAAAAATGCTGAAAAACAAATTTATAGTATTTTGGTTAAATAAATAATTAATGCTGTTAGTTTTAAATATGGAAATGGCATAGCTTTTAATTATTTTCAAAAATCAAGGCCAGAATCCTAGTAGAAATTTTACTTTAGTAGTATAGATTATAAAATTTCTACAAAACAAAATTTAATTATAAAAGTGAAAATAAATATCCGTGCGGTCATTGTCGTGCCCATTTTGGCCAACTCGCTATCATCTTTCTTTGGCTGAGTGGCATGTATTTCCACGGTGCCCCTCTATGCTTTACGGTAATGATTCTTCTGGCATGCTCTTAGGCACGGCCATACTTAATATAGAAATCACACTTGGAAAATTGGGAGGCCAAAGACAAACTTTATAAGCAAACTTTTTAATGAAACTTAATATATAATATATATATATTTTAGGTGTAAAAATATTTGTATCAGAATATGAGTTTCTTAGCAATTGTATTTTTTGAGATTAAGAATATACATATATCATTTTTCTTCTAAAATATTCTATTCTTATTTTTAAGTTATGCAATAAAATTACTATAAATGGTCTACATGCAACTACATTGCACTAAAATAAATACTGGAAAAATCAAAATAACAAAACCAATACAAAATAAAAAGAAGAAGAAGAAGACATAAATACTAAACAAGTAGAAGAAAAAATCAAAATCAAAACTCTGATGAAAAATATCTCTAAAATGAAAAAAACCCCACTATATATTGATATAAAACATGAAAATCTCACATAAATCATCAATTTTGTGACCTGAAATATAAACATTTGTTTGAATTAAGGGGCTCTCAAATTATCAATATACATGGGACTTGAAATATAAGCACGACTCAGTGTACGGTCACATGGATCAAACTTTAGTTACTGTTATACAACGCTTCTTCAACCCTAATTAGTTCAAGAATGAATATTTCAGTTCTTTAATTCTTTATATACAATTCCAATCTATTTTGCAAATTTGTTTTCTTATCGCATCCCTGATACCTTCTATCTTTCTTCAACAACTGGAATAAATTGAAAGAACCAACTGACATGGTATTCTTCGGGAGTTATTCACAACCTTCTATATCAATCGTAGATTTGATTGGTTCACTTTCAGATTCCGGGTCTAAAAACATTAACAGAAACTTATGGTGAGAAATAGTGGTCTAAACCACCACCACAAGAAAGTCAGACGAACAAATGAACTCTTAATTTATTATAATGAACTCTTAGTTTATGTCAATATCTAACAATACTAAAAGGGAGAATAAGAAGCCTTCTTAGCTATGCCACGTCAGATCAGAAAATCAACCACTCAAATTCTTCTTTACTGCCATGTCATCAGCCGAGTCAACAAAGAAACCCTACGTTTATGTAAAAAATAAACCGTACGTTCCTCTGCATAGCTTCCGGCTCCGTTGAACACAGACGGTTTCAAGGGCAGGATGTCGGGATTTCGCCATGCCGGTGTGTCCAAGATTGGCGTTAGATCCATCACCTGTTACCGCCAGATCCGCCGCCTACGGAGTTGTCCCGCGGCCTTAAACGGTGGCTCCGAAACAGAGACCAACTCCGAAACCCTAGCTTCACGGATCTGCTCAAGCCTCCAATCGTCGCTTAGGTCTGAGAATCACAAGCTGACGCACTCCCAAGATGGCGGGGAATAAGCTGGACCGAAGAGAAACAAACGAGAGAGAACCGCCATCCCTCACCGTAGATCCGTCGACACCATCTCCGTCCAGCTACGACCTCTGAACTTCATCACTGAATCTGAAACGGTACAAGTTATGTGTTTTTCGTGTGGTGTTCCTTATTAATTCAATCTCCATCAATCATCACTCATTTTCGCCACCCTTAGCATTCAGAAGTATCTTCTGATTAGCCAATTATAGCAGTGGATCTCCCAGATTCCTTTTATCTCAGTACGTTCTTATTTGTTTATTCCTACAAATCTACTTCTACTTCCTGTGTCCATTTGTTTTCTTGATCTTACGGCTCCTTTGTTAAATTATGTCATAAATGATGAATCTTTTTCTTCTTATTGAAGACATCACTAAGCATATATATTTACTATATCTTTACCAATGTTAGCACATGTATGTATCTGATCTTATTGTCTTGATTCTGGTAGTTTATTTGTTTTTTTTAAGCGTTTTCAGCGGTACTCATACCAGCCACCGTGATAACTATCTCACTGGTGTCTCTGTTGGGGACTGTCCACGTTTAGGGTACATCAAAGTTTAGAAATTTGACGGGGTCATTGCATGTACACTTGGTGGAGTGCAGTCCCGCGTTGCAGAAATTTCAGCACCAGAGCCTGAAGTGCACAGATGAAAGTAGTTCGGAGAAGAAAGCTATAAGTTCACTAGCTGGGAAACCTGTGCACTGGCACGCTACTCTTGAAGAGGTACCATTAGGAGGTATGCATGTTTGTTACATTTACTTATTGAGAATCTCTTATGAGGCTCTTGGCTTAATATAGCAACAGTCAACGTCGTAAGCAATGAAAAATATGATGATCTGCATCGTTCCTCATTGTATCTATTGTTCTCTTTTGCTTGCATTGGCAGTACCAACAATAATCATAGCTCATGAGTTCTATGATGCTCTTCCAGTTCATCAGTTACAGGTTTGTGTGATTTGCAATATAGTCTTCTCATTTTTCCAGCTTGTGCTTCTCTTTCTGGCTATTTTCTATGTTCTGTGTATGTTGCTTTCAAAGCAGTTCATCTTGAAGAAACAACATGAAGCTGTGAGATTCTTTCCCTTTTAGTTCCTATATAATGGTCTTTCTTTTTCCATTGCTGGTCATTCTAAATGGTTTCCTTATCCAGATCCAGAAGCAACAAGGTCAGTCTTACGCACCTATTGAGGAGACGGATGAGAGTCTTCATGTAGCGACAAGCGGAGGATCACATGGGCACGGGGAGTTTGAATTCAGCGAGATCTTTGTGCATCAGTTTTTTCACACCATAGAATTTTTTACTTAGAGCTGTTTCCAACACCTCTTCTTACCTGCGTATATGGGCTCTCAGGTATCTATCTAATCATGGAGTAGTAGGAAGCTACTATATATATTACTCATGGCTTAACTATATCAATCATCCTTTGTGTGTATTGCAGTCTTGCACACTCGGAGATATCGTCAGTCTTCTATGAGACTATGAGAAGGTCGTCCTTCTCGCTTGGGGTATGCGCATCCTCTCATTCTCTCTCTCTCTCTTAGTCTAACTAATATTAGCAAATCAACTAATCATCTTTGTTTTTTCATTAAAATAAACAGGTACAACAATGTGTTGATCCTGATCGTTGGGATCATTGTTTTCATATTGTGGGATTGCTGCTGGTGATAGAGACACTGAGCACGTTCCTTCCCGCACTGCGTCTCCACTTGGTGGAGTTTCAGAACAAATTCTACGCTCATTTCTCTTTCGTTCTCACCGGAAACGAAGACGATTGATAGGGATGAATGATTGTTCCATTCCCCTCCCATTCTCTGCAAAATTTGCATATATAAAAAAGGAACGAGACAAACCAAGTTTTATTTGTTTTCTGCGAATATATTTTTCCCCTTCCACATTCAGGGTGGGCGGAATTAAATATGTTTATTTTGTTTGCCTGTCTGGAGATTAGATTTTTTTAAACAACAGTGGAGAAGGGGCTAATGGAATTTGTACGAGGTAAACTCATTTGTTGATGTGTTTGTTTGGAGTTAAATACGTGAGGATTTGTTTCCACTTACTATACAGTTCATCTACTGAAAATTGTTTGTCAATAAGGAATCAAATACTCGACAAATCACTTTTCTTTATCGAGATAACACAAATCACTTGGTGTTGTTGTCTGCAGGCACAATCCTTTTTGCGAGAGTCAATCCTTTTTGATGAGGTCCTATAACAAATTAAGGTACTTTAACTAAGTTCTCTCTTTGATCAAAAAAAAAAAAAAACTAAGTTCTCTCTTACAAACAAATAGAAAGTAAACTAGAATAATGAACTGTTTCAGAATTTACAATTTTGCTTATCTAAATACAGTTGAGAGCCTGAGAGAGTTTGGCATATTAACTTTGCTTAGGGCTTTTTTTTTTTCATCTATTTTAGGAGTTGAATAATATTTTGACAGACTTGAGTGTGCCAGTCTTTACTTATGAGATATTATGTGTGTTGAGCCAAATAAAATGTGTTTTGGTTCTTTACACGTGATTGAATATTTCTCTTTTTTTTTTTACATTTTGTGTGGAAGTACATTTGCTTATTGTTAGCTTGAGGTTCAGTTTCTAATGTCACTCAGATCACAATGGAATAATATATAACATTTCAGATTTGCATATTTGAATTTTTTTTGCAGCAAATTAAACATATTGACTGGTCTTATACAAAAACAAATTTCTCTATTCAAATAGAAACATTAGATTTCTTCATGTGCAAAAAACTGATGTGGTGTGAAATTTGTTGATTATGATCTGTTTTTTAACGTAAAATGTACATTTAGTAGTCACACAGTAAGTTAAGGTGATCAACCTTCTCTCATTTTCAGTTACCACAATTGGTTAAGAATGGATTAGAAATAATATATTCAAATTTAAACGATTTTGTAATTGTCATAGTGGTAAAAAACTAAAAAAAAGGAATATCTAAATTAGATTTCTTACATTAATCAATTTATTTATTTTTATGTGTTAAAATGTTGTTTGGAAATCATATCCTAACTTTAATTAGGAAGAAGTTAAAAATTTATGAATTGTGCTATTGTTAAAAATTCTTTAAAAAAAACGGAGTTTGTCAATAAAATCGTACCACAAGTTGTGTAAGTTTGTTTGAATATCTAAAAATTAAGACATGGAAGGAGTCACTGGATATCAATACAAAGATTCATGTTTTGCCTCTATATGCATAATTAATATATATATAAAAACATACCTGAAGCGAAAAATAAATAGATTTTGATTAAATGAAAAGAAGTTTCACATCAAATTTGTAGAAACATAGATATAAAGCAGCTTAAGAAACAAAAGTGATCACTAAATTACATATTAGCTTAAAATTTGTAAAATCTTACAATATTTATTTAAAAATGTTTGCTATAATAACGTCTCCTTCCATATATATTAACAATCATGCGTACTCAGTTGCGGTAACAAAGAACATATGAAAATATTCGTATGAAAAGAAAAATGAGAAAACTCTATTTTGAACTAAATGCTTAAAAGTCATAAAAAATGGATAGAGAGATATGTAATCTCCATAAATGTGCAGAGCAATGTGTAGAAACTACATGACATTATTTTGTCAATGCAAAAAGATACAATTTTGACATGAATATGAAAACGGATCACAGTATAACCCCAACATAAGAATACAACCCAATTTCATAACAACATACACACCTAGGATATTATTTTCTTAACTTAAACTCCAGAAAAGTCTACATAAAAAGTTCATCAATCACAACAATGCTAAACAACAATGTCAAATGTTGATCTTAAGATTATTTAAGTTTATGAATGCTTTTCCATATTTAGAGTGAAAGCTATAAGCACAAAATATGATTTTTTTTTAAGACGACACGTATTAGATGACATACATTTAGATGACTATTAAACTATATTATAATTTTACAACATATTGTAACAGTTTTAGTGTCACTTTTAAGTATTATTATAGCAAATCTTATTTTGAATCTCATATGATCCTGTCAAGAGAGGTCATGTTAAATCCTCTCATTTTCCCTTGGTTTCAGGACATAACTAATGATATATTTTCAAGATTACTATGGTTGGAGTCTTGAACATGTTATTCCAAGGAGGAATATACAGAGTGTTACGTGCGAGAATAGGGCATCACTCCTACATTGATGTGGCTGGTCCAGCTTGGTTGCAGTCAATGCTTGCTCAAGAAAGCGGAAATGCTTGAAACCCGTATCTACCATCAAACATCTACCAACAACATCATATGAAGCAGGTAAAAGAATATACACACACGATGTAAGAGTTTATTTAGAGATACTGGTGATTCCATGATTACAAACAATTTTGAATTCATTAGAGAATAAAACATACGAACCCGGCGCGTAGCGCCGGAATACCACTAGTTTTATTAAAAAAACAATTATATCATTATTGTATCTTTTCAAAATATTTAAAACCTGCTTGTAGAAAACAAAAGAGCAGGCGTTTTGGGCTTGCATCTACGACTGTAGACCATCATGAATTGGTTTGTATATTGTCAATTATCTATGTACACATTTAGTTTATTTTTATATAGTCATATAAATATGCGATTTGTTTTTTTATCTATACTATTAAAACAAAAACAAAAATATAAAATTAACCCTTAAAACTGTAACTTAATTACGTCTAAATGTCACTACAAATATAACTACTCTTTATTTTTAGCATTTATTGTTTTCTTTCCAACTGAATACATAATTTTCTAAATTGTATACATAAGAAATTCAATATAAATCTCTAACTAACAATTTCCTAGATATATAAATCAAAGACAGTTCTAAACTGTATACATAAAAAAATTGAAAATAAATCTCTAACTCATAACTTACGTATTTCACATAATACTACAAGGTCCACATGGCCGTGAAATTCAAATGAAAACAAAAACTAGTAGTGATGGCAGTTTTTTTTAATAATATTTTAAGAGTTTAATTAACGATGAACTCTCAGCACTAAAGTAGACTAAGACCAAAATCCAAAATTTCCACAGTTTATATTAAATAAAAAACTATAAAACCAATGAAGACATCAAACTTTTATATGATTAGATATTAAATAAAACAAGTAGCCAAAGTACAAATCTCATCTTCTTCGTCAACTGGTACCAATTTCTCACATCAACCATTCTATATTAAAAGATAAGCATCACAACATATGTTGCCATGGGTCGTCACTAAAATTTAAAATATATTATATACTAAAAATCTAAATTTTAATTATTTAATAATTTAATTTATAGATTAAAATTTAATTTTATAGTTAGTTTAATAAAAAGTATAATATATATTTAGATGGACCAACTTATTTCTTTAAAAATTCTAATAGTAAAAAAATGACTATTAGAATTTAAAAAAAAAATAAGTTGATCCATCTAAATATATATTATACTTTTTATTCAACTAAAAATAAACTTAATTTTTAATCTATAAATTAAACTATTAAATAATTAAAATTTAGATTTTTAGAATATAATATATTTTAATTTTTTTAAAAAATAATATAATTTTAAATTTTAAAGTTTCACATAAAAATTTTATGGTCATTGACTTAATTTTTGTTATAATAAGATACAATGATCATAAAATCACATGATTATGAAATTTCATTTAATAGATATTTATATTAATATATATATATATATATTAATATCGTTTAAATTAAATTATATATCATATTAAAATATATAAATAATAATTTTATTTTCAAATTTAAGAAATATGTATTATACTTAAATTGATAAATTATATTTCTCGCTCAAAGATTGCGCCGATTATTTCCTAGTATAGTACTACTAAGTAGTAACTAGATCTTGATCCGCGTAACGGCGCAGATATTTATTTTTCAATTTATATACATAGATATTTATTTTAGATCATTTATGGTTTACATTTTTAACGTTAATCATATATTTAAATATTTATATAACTATTCAAATACAATAACTTCATAGTTTATATGCTAAAATTAATCAATTATTTAAAATCGTCACATGCATTTGTCGGTTCTTATTATATATTTATCTTATTGTATTTGCATTTAGTTACTGAAAAAATTAATATATGCATGAAACAACAAATCTGAAAATTATTTTGTGTTTAGTTTATACTAAATTATGACCCACCGTCTTTCAAAACTGGATTTTTTTAGTAATATTTTTTATGTTTATTCATTTTAGATAATATATTATTGTATATACAAAATTTTAAGATATGTACATATTTTATACATGTATTATATAGTTTGCGAATATTAAGCTATTCTGTCATCATATTATATTTTTAACATAAATATTTATATTTATGAAATCAATTTATCAATTTAATATAATTTTCATATTTAGTTAAATATAGTAGTTTAATTTAACATGATTTATTATTATTAAAAATATATATAAAATATAAAATAAATTTGTATTTTTCATTTTATAAACGATAACTGGATATATATCAATGCATAATAATAGTTATGTTTAAAATTAAACTATATCATTATTAAAGAAGTTACAAAGATTTTATGTTATTAGCTTTAGTGAATATATGGAACTTACCAGCATAATTTCTGGTTTTATTTCTAAATTTGAAATTTATATATGGAAGTTAAATTAAATTGGACCTACATAATAGAGAAGAAATATTTTGAGATATTGTTAAGAACAACAACAAATATTTTTATTTAAACCGGTTTGGTTTACAAAGTCAGTATAAGTCTGTATAGCTTGATGACAAAAAAAAAAAATATATATATATATATATAAGATAACCACACACAAAATGTTTATAAATTAGCCATGTGTGTCGCCTATAATGAATTACATATTCATTTCTCAACCCTATTGGTTTGAGTAACTGAGAAAGAGTTGGGTTATGACTACTTCCTTCTTGTTTTTTATTCTCTTCTTTCAAACCCTAAAATATGTTCACGCCAGTTTCATTTGCTACGGCGACTTTTTCACCAGTAACTACGGCATCAACCGAGACAACCTCTTATCTTCTCTTCCTTCTAACGTCGTCAATAACGACGGTTTCTACAACGCATCACTTGGCAGCGTATCCAGAAACAATAGAGTCCACGTTGTCGCCTTATGCAGAAGAGGCTACGAGGCCCAAGCTTGTAAGACATGCCTCAAGCATGTCATTGACGACACAAAATCCAAGTGTCCTCACCAAAAGGAAACTTTCTCGTGGGTCACTGCAGAAGCCAATGACGTTTTATGCAATCTCCGTTACACCAATCACTCGACTTTCGGCAAACTAGAGCTTTCGCCATTGACTATCAACCCTAATCCGAACGTTATAGAATCATACAAGAATATGACCCTTTTCAGCCAAGAATGGATTGCTATGGTTATTCCATAAACATTCCCATTTAATGTGACTTGGTTAATGCAGTGGATATATGGCTCCAGAATACGCGACATATGGACAATTCTCAGCTAAATCTGATGTTTATAGCAAGCTCCGAGCGCAAAGAACATATACTTAAACTGATTAGTCTCATCCACTACTAATCGTGTAATGGTATCATTCATCTTTTCTAACATGTACAAGTAAGATGGCAGTCTAGCAAAACTCTCCTCAGGGTTACCACGCAGATCACTGACAGCTTGGTGTTTCCCTCTCAAAGCCGTAGAATATGAAACCTTGACTCCTAGTTTGTTCTTCACCAAATTTATGATAGTATTTGGATCTGGAGTCTTGAATTGGCCTGGATAATCAGCGTGCACCACTGATGCGACCAAGCTTGGTGTGCCTCTTTCCCCCTCTTGATTATACTTCCCTCTCCCCGAGAACACGTATGCATCGATCTTTCTATACTTTCTGATAGTGAAAAATGCCGAGTTTTTCAGCTTTGCAGCTCGTAAATACCATCTGCATCCAACCCCACGACATTTCAATACGTAAAGAACATGATTCGACTTCAATATATCAACCTCAAAACAATTCGAATGCACTCCTCTGTCCACTAAATCCCTCACTTCCTTCTTAGTTGCAAATTCTTGATCCATACTCATATCAATACCATCATCCCACTCAACATTGACAACTGTTTCTTCAACTGGTGTAACAGCTGCCAACTCCTCCCTATCATCCATTTCATCACCCTCTCCATTGCTTTTCTCATGGTCGTACCCATCTGATTGTTTTTGAGGAACAATTGCCAACTCCTCAACTTCAACCATACCATAATTAGCTATGGCATCACTCAGAATTTCCTCATTCATAGAAAAATGCTCGTTACTCTGATTTTCTAAGATGATTTCGGAAAGCTCCACATGCAAGACACTACGCCGGTTTTTCTTGTCTACCTCCATTAAATATCCTAAAACATCTTCATCATCCAAAATATAACAAGGCCTCTTATTATCCACGACCAGAGGAAAGTAACTCAGTTGAAGCTTTGTCGCAGCTACATCGATATTCATTTTCTTGCATATTCTATCAACCAAGTGAGAATAAGTAATCTCCTCATATCTTCCTTTTATCACTAATGTAGAAATATGCCGGTCTCCACCATGATCAAAATGTATCACCACAGCTCCACTACTATCCATAGTTCCTGAAAAGGAGTAAAAACCAACATTACCGCTTAATAGTTATGCCAGTTATACGAGTTTTACTGTTGCTAAAATTCTGGTTATACTAGTATTACCAGTTAGACTGGTTTACAAGTAACAGTAGTTATAAGTTATACTAGTAATACCAGTTATACTATGTTCACTCGGCACATGACTACTATAAGTTATACAAGTTCTACCCATATTTTTATTTAATGTTACTTAGAGTTATAGCAGGTGTATTAGTTGTACGTTTCGTATGAATAATATCAGTAATACTAATTCTGCCAGTATTACTACTTTCACTTTTTAAGTTGTACCAGTGTCACTGGTTCTTAACGAATTTTTAAAAGTTGTACTAGTTGTACCGTAAGCAAAAACGATTTTTTCTACAATATTGTGCTTCATACTTCAACAACATTATATTAAACCTTACAACATAATTCATAACGTTAACAGACATATTATGTGACTAAACCGAAACAGAAAACGATAAAAAAAAAAGAGACTGAGAAGAGTGAAAGAGAAAGAGAGGGAGAGAGTATACATAAACTTACCTAAAGATTTCTGAACCAAGGACGTCGTACATGTGATGTTTTAAAGCGTCATAAGCTGTAGAAAAACCTTAAGAAACAGAGTTAAGGGTTTGTAGATGAAGAATTGAAGAAGAGAATTTTGGTTGGTGAAAGGAGTGAATTTAATCGTGTAGTTGAACTGAAATGAAGAAGAAGAAAATGGATTAAATTTCGGTGGGACCCAGGTGAAAGAGAGAGAGAGAGAGATCCGATTTTAAGGGAGAAATTGGAGGGTTCAGATTATAAAATAGATAATTTGATCTAATGGTCAACATTGAACTTAAAATGGTCATTTTACACCCTTTGGTCCATACAGATTTTTTTTGTATGTTCTAGATTATTTTTTGGTCCATTTAGTCCAAATCAGATTTTGGTCCTGATTATGGTTCCATCGATCCAGAACGACCTTGTTTACCTTTTCCCCTAGTATGTGTCCACAGTCCACTCCATATCTTTAATCTTTTGTGTTGGTTTTATTGTCTTTCCTCTGCTAGTAAAAGGATAACTAGAAAACTATCCAATCACCATCAATATACCTTTCCCATAAGTAAGCGGGTTCCCGGGATCCATTTAAAATTGTTGACGATCAATTGGTTTCTCAGTTTCAGAAGAACGAAAGTCTTCCAAAATGATAGATTGTGATGTAGTGTCTTTCCATAGTAAGTGACGGAATCAGACAGCTTTTGCGGCTGTTAACATAGGCAAAGTGTTATCAATCTGTGAACAAGGGGTAGAATGTATCTTGTGCAAATGTGTGAATGGGTTAGCAATTGTAATCTCGGAAGGCATAGTGACAGAGAACTTTTGAAGAGTCCCTTGCGCATGATGGGGGGAGAGTGAGCACAAGCCTGTCTCCAGATGACCCACTAGAGTTGTGGACGAGTTTTGCAACAGCTGAACAATGTTCACCATTGAGATCTCTTCACTTGTGGCCTGGTTTCTTTGTAATAGGAACATAATCATGTGCCTTAGGCGGAAGTAGACACCTTTTCTCTTTGTGACCAAGTGCTCCACACCTTTCACAAGCACTAGGAATCTAAGAGTACTGCACTTCTACAAAGTAGATATTATCTTTCTTGTCATCAAGTGTGATTAGCTTTTGGAATAGTTTATCTAACTCAACTTTCAAATAAGATTTTTCTTCCCAATATTTGGTTGATCTAAACGAAGCTTATGAGTAAGCATTTGTTCTCCCAAACCCGATGCTATATAACTGATGTCCAGTATAGAGAAGCAAGAATTGGGAATATTATATATTGAGGTGTTTTACCCATCCTGGTAAGGCAGAAATTTCTCGAGTTCTAAAAGAGTTAACAAGACTTCAAAGAGCCACAATAAGTAGACAGTCATCAACATGCTACACACCCCTTCGTAATAATAGGAGTGGGCACAAGGCGAGTATTTGTTTTTTTACGTAGACTTGATACTTAGCTTGCTATGAACGAGTAATGAATTTTTGGACTTATATTTGACTTGTCGAAAACGGGTTATTGTTGTTTTGAGTACTTGTACAAAATATGTTACTTGCAAGTTACTTGCCGCGTTCAATTACTTACTACTTACAAGTATTTATGAATTATTAGGATACATTTTCAAGTTTCTAAAAATTACTTGGTAGATAATATTCTATCAGAGAAGGTAATGAAAGTTTCTTTTGTTTACTCGACTTGGTAAAACCACGAGAGTTACTTCAAATAAAATATTTACATCTAATATATATAAAAAAAAGAAGGAACAAAATACATATATTTCGATATGAATGTATTGTTTGTTTCTTACAACAAAGAAATATATTTTTAGGGCTTTGGTTTTTATGGTTTAGTTATCATTTTTTCAGTCGTAAAACAAGCAACGAGTAATATCAAGGTGAGTTGTTAATTTTTTGTGATATTTGTTACTTGCCTTATATTTGCAAGTAGCAAAACTCAACGACTTGATACTTGACTTGACAACGACTAGTACTTGAAAATCGAGACGAATACGGGTCAAGTAACGAGTATTTGTGCCCAGCCCTACTTCGTATAGCCTATTAATGAGTGTTTTCATGAGGAATGTGAAACATAAACAACGAGTATCCTAGCTTCTGATGGGTGATTCTACATTCCCGACCCCATAACCTATTCATACATCATGAATAAGACCTCCAGACGGACTGGAACACCTATGAAATTGTCTAACGGCGCAATCTTCCTTATTCTGAGGTCCTAGTCTAAGTACTTTGGAGGGAATTTTCACTTGAGATGTGACGTCCAGACGATATGTCGGTTCAGCAGCATGGAATAGGTTCCTTGAAGATTGGTTTTGTAACATCATGAGTTGTGATATATGGAAAATGCTTAAGAAAATTGATTTGGATACCTATATCACCAAAGTTGACTTACCTTTTCCGTCACATTTTTGTTTAGAACTCCAGGGTTAAGCGTGCTTGGGCTGGAGTAGTGAAAGGATGGGTGACGTATCAAAAAGTGATTCGCGATACCATGTGAGTGAAACCAAAGCACGAGAAAAGGTCGGGGTGATTGCATGGTCAATAAACAATGATTTCGAGCCTTTGGAAAAATTAACCTACCGACCGTTGAAACATGATAGGACCCACCGACCGAGAGAGCGACCGTGGACGGTCCATTAGCCGTGGATGGTCGGGGCGTTACACGTTCATGCGCCCACCCATTGGGAACCGAAGACTACCATTATTGAGGCCGGAGGCGGGATTTTGTTTACCGGCAATTGCGGCTTTGCTTGCACAGGATACGACATCTGACCTTCTTTGTATTGGGACAATAGTTTCACCAATCGAAGGCTGGAATCAGGGCAGGCTTAAGACACGGGGCAAGGGGCTTGAGCTTCGATCGGGGCCCAACCTTTTTTGCATAAATAATGTTAAAAGGGGGTTGATTTTTTTAAAAAATTTAGGGATAAGGGCCCAAAATTTTAAATTACCCACAGATAAGCTGATCATGTCAGTGTCAGTTGCTTACGAAAATTAACTATCTTCACCAACTTCACCAATTGCTTTAGGTTTATTGATTTAATCTTACAGAAGAAGAGATGTCTTAAGCATGAATATCAACTTGTTTCATTTGAAACACTTCCTATAGTTGTCACAATACCTTCTTTTTTAATCACAGCATTTTTAAGCCATCAACCAAAAAGCATCCGGAAACAAAGTGGAAGAAGATGTGTCGGACAAATCTTACAATTAGGAAACATTAAAAATAGGTTTGCCATGGGAGATGAATCAAAACAAGACAAACACCAACCATAAAAGCAACCAAAATAGACACAAAAGCAACTGTGACAAGTGCCATGGCTCGTAGCATAGCTTTCTGTATAAGTTGAAAATCACTCTGGCGTTGTCCCCAAATGAGATGTGTTAGTGCTACAACAGAACTGAGCAGTGAAATGGTGTTGCACATCAGAAAAACCATGAATATTGCTTTCTTGATCAAACCTGGACCTGGAGCAGAACTGATGTAAAGCTTTGTACATGTGAAACCCATAACAAATGTCACAGCTGCTGCCATTATCGCAGCCCACGCAAGAAATTTGATGCCACCTTTTGAATCTTCTATATTTTGCTGGTTAGATCTTTTGCGACGCCGTGAAGCACTCGAGAGACGTGGTTGTGAAACAGCAGATCCCAAGGCCATATCCGAGTTAAACTCTGTCAAGAAGTACATAAATTGATAGGAATTTATGAGAAAAACATGTTTTTAAGAAACCAGATTCAGAAAAGAAATTTGGATGGTAAAGTTGACAAAAAGAGATCATAAACTCACGTCTTATTAAAAATTGAAATCCAAAAGGATAAACAGAACTTAAAAATCGGAAACACGCACTCAAAGATTACCTTAGACACTTTGAAATCTAGTAGACGAAAGAGGAAGAGGAAAACGTGGAAGATAATTGGGGTAGTAGCAACCACATTATTTGATCTGATCAAGTCATTGACTTAATCTCCGCAATAAAGAAAACGTCTGAACGTGCGTACCAATCAACATCCATGCTTTAGCTTGCCAAGCATGCAATAAAAACAATATAATCAAGTCGTTGAACTTTGTATTCTTTTTACGTCCACCACAAGGTACATAACCGTGATGAGTTCACCTTGATGAATAAAGGGTCTTTTTAATTGGGTTTGAATCCTTGTTGGGCCGATTGGCTCTATATACTTCACGATTTTGGATCGTGATTTGGGGTGGTATATTTTTATACATTTCTATAAAACAATGAACTGTAGTTTCAACTTTCTTCTAAAGAACAAGATCTCTAGTACTTTCTACATTTTGTAATAATAAAAAAGGGTTTTGTAATTCTAACGTCTGTGATGTTTTCTCTTTACACAATTTACTTTCACTGTTCATCTATCACCCGCGTCCACCGCTTTATGTCCTACAAATCATTCACTGCTATTAGATCTATTAATTTTAGTTATCAATTAAACAAAAAAAAGATATTCCAAACTTTTAATGAGAGACGTCACAAGAAAATTATGCTTTCAGTCTTTAAAAGTAATAGACATTTTGCCCGGGCTACGCCCGGGACTATATACAAATAACATATATTTTATATGTATATTACAATATATTACATCTATGTTATAAAATATAAATAATAAATTGAATTAAAATGAGTAAAACTCACAATTTGTTGTCTTCTACTATCTAAAATATGTATGAGATATTGAACAATGTGAAATTAATAAAGAATGTTTTAAACCTAAGTTATTCTCAAAAATATTTTTACATATTTAGTTTATTATAAAATATATTATTAATCTCAACATCACATATTTTTTTCGTTATATGTGTTATTTATATCATGTGTATGTTTTTATATGTCTCTTATTTAATATTTTATAATATTCACTGAAAATATGTGATTCTAGAGGAAGACTATGTATTTTGTGTATTTTAGATTATAAAAAAGTTTAAAAATTATATGAGATTTTATTGAAAGCTGCATCTTTATTTGAACTTTAAAAAAACTACACTTTTGTATATATGTAAATTTAATACACTTTTAGATCTGAATATTTGAAATTATTATGATATATTTTCATATCATTATTTAAATACTTAAACTAAAATTAAGTAAAATCAATTTTATTTATTTCTTTTAAAATTAATACTTTAAGTTTATACACAATATCATAGTAATAGGTATTTTATTAAAATAAATAAAATGACGCATTTTATTTGACCATATCTTTTCTTTCTTTCCTATTTTCTTATATCTACTCCTTCTAATTTTTGTTTACTTTTCTGTTGATTAAAGAAAATCAAACGTGTTTTATTGTTTTTGATCGATCTGAGGATATCCCATACTTATAGAAAGTTCTAGATTAATCTCTAAAAAGAGGTATGGTTTACGGATAGACCATCTCCCAGAGTAGTTAAATGAAGCTAAAACATAATTATATATTTCAATGGCTAAAATATTTAGGAAATAAAATACAATAATACTGTAAATTTTTGTGTTTTAGTTGAGAAATTTATCTTGAAGGGCGGAGGCAACATATGGAGAGTGGGTTTAGCTGATCCCCACTATTTAAAAAAAATATTTTTTTTGTAAAAAAAATTCTATTGATCCCATAAAAATAAATTTGGACCTCATAAAAAAATTCTGACCCGATACAAAATGTTTGTGGTTCCGCCATATGTATAGTGTTTTGGATTAGTATAGCTTACGGAAGAGATTTATGTGTTAGTAAAGTTGGTAAGAGGAATTTTTATCAGCATATTAGTAAGATTAATGTGGATATATGCTCCCCAGAAATAACTATATATGCTGCCTTTATAACCCTATTTTTAGTTTGTATAGGTTAGAAGACAAAAAAATTGTTCCGATAATAAACATTCTTTATCTAAAGATATCAAAAATCATAATATTATAATAAATATGAAAATTATATTTAGAAAGTTATAGTTTCAAATTTTTAAAATCTTAGAAAATATTTTTATTTTAAAATTTATAATATTAATTAAATATAATAGATATGTTTTAGTATTTTTATAATTTCATTTTAAAAAAAATTATTGAATATTTTTATTTTTGTATTTATATTTTTTTTTTTTTTAAATAAGAAAAAATACTACCCGCAAACGCTAGCTGGAAACAGCTTTTGATTTTAAGAGATTCAGAGCGGTTTGAAGCGATTTATAGCGGTTTGTATGATTGTTTCGAAACGCTGTCAACCGTTACCAACCGCAAAAGTTGCGTTTGCAGGTGGTAAAGGAGAAACAAGTCAAGCTTTGAGTGTGAGAAGAGATAACATGTAAGTGCATGTGTGAATTATAAAGCCCAAGCTTGAGTGCTTTCTTGTGGATAGGATAAGAAAACATATACATTGTATGTACACAAATATAAAATTTCACGTTCAGGTGTTATAATATATAAAGCTTACCCTTTATTCTATGATTTTGGCTACCCAAGCTTTGTATTTGATATTAAACTGATAATTTTTGGAAAACCAATTCAATTGCATGAACAATTTAAAATATATATATATATATATACTCTTAACGCAAAAGCCTTGTTTCTTCAAAGGCAAATGCAAAGCTCTATTTTAGAAGTTTAGGAACAATGACTAACAATTAAAAAAGAGAGCTACAGAGAGTTTTTGGGAATAGTTATGGCAGCTACAGAGAGTTTTTGGGAATAGTTATGGCAACTACAGAGTGTAGTGATGTCCTGATGTATCAATGTCCATGCCCTTTAGCTTTGCGACTGATTCAACATGTCCCTTAAATGTGTGAATCTCCCTAAGCCTGTCAAAACAAAGCATTCACCAATAAGGAGCAAGCAACTTCTAGTTTCTTCCGTTGAAATCGATTTAATCAAAGTACACTTACCTAGCTATCTAGGCCCTTTTCTTGGCTTGCTCAACGATCTGAGAAAGCTCTCTGTAACCCTCGTTCTCTGGGAAGACGTTGATCTCTTGTCTTGTCTGCAGACCGTGCTGCGTCCTTTGTTCTCTCGCCCACTCAGCTTGTCTTTCTCCAGCACCGTAATCTCTCCTGGTCGTCGGAGCGCTCTGCTCACAAAGTAACAGCAGAAGCAATGAGTATTATGTTTACCATCAAGATGTAAAAGAGAGTTAGCTGTGTGTACGTACCCTTTTGTCAAACATGCTGACCCAAGCCTTTCCACTCAAGATGTATCTAATGGCAAACTTCAAAATGTCTTGTGGGATGTATGTTAAAATACTGTAAACCCAAATCACAACAGCCCATCCCCAACCTATACCCTTCACCTTTGCAAATGTCCAGTTTGCATACACTGCAATCAAAGTAGCAATCTGCGTTTGGAAGGAAGAGTGAGATGAGTTTTTTTTCTTGAATTCTTTGAAAATATATGATGTTCTTAATTAATTACCAGTTGTGCAATGACGAATGCAATCATCAGAAGCGCCCCTGGACGTTCAACAAATGACCAACTCCTTGACCTCGTGACGAATATAAGCGCTTGGCTGATGTTACTAACTTGTAGGTACACAGCAAACATTAGTTCATCGTTATTGTCCCTGATTGACCTCACACCAAACTTGTCCTGTAAGTAAAAGGTAAGTATTAGTTTCTTACACAATATATTTATCTATACAATCTCCCTAACACATACCGAGCAGAAGTCAGTCTTGTGAATCACCCAGAAGAAAATCACACTCATAACGGCTTGGTAGCCTCCCAAGACAATTCCAGTGGCAAATATTTCATTGAGCTTCCAGCTATCAGGTTTCCTGACTGATCGAATATCATAAGTCCTTTCTGAGAAGACTCTAATGCTCCATGTGGAGTAGCAGCAGCAGCAGCGCACCAAGACCTCATGTCAGACATTGAGAACCGTTTTCCACAAGACTCCTTATCATGATGACTCCACAGAAGAGACTGGAGTGGTGATGGCTGCAAACAGCGAGCCTGAAGCTCAGCTGCATATGGTCTCCCAAGCTCAGGGAGAGGGACAGTTCAAGCTGCGTTATCCTCAAAGCAAAGTTGAGGAGGCAAATCACGTTGCCTGGTATCAAGAGGCATGCTCTTGCAGTTAGGTAACTTTAAAGAGAACAAACACTGCAGGACCAAAAACAAAGGCAACAATCAGTTCAAGAAAGATAAAACTGAACAATTACATAAGAGCACTAATGAGAAAAAGTTTAGTTAACATACCGATTGTTAAGTAGCTCAATCAGGTGAATGCAATACTTCTGGTTACCCTTTTGAATAAGTAGTGAAAGAAAGAAAGAAAGAAGAGGCAAGCGAACGAAAAAAAACACAGCGGAAAATGACAAAACCAACTACGTGACTGGTTTGAGTAGAAGTCTGAAGTATTCAGCCTGAAAGAACCACAACAATCATAAGTGTTAGTAACCATTCTTAAAATATATTATTAAGATAAAACGAATGTGCAGTGGAGTTACTCTAACAAATATCCTGTACCTGAATGACTTCCTTAGGAAATGAAAATTTTCTTCATTTCATCTAGAGTCCCACACAACGTTATCAATGGTAGCTACACAGTTAAAAAGGCTGCATACAATTAGGAAAGAGTAAGAGCATTGTACGTACTTAGTATTGTATTGAAACTAATTAATAATTACCTGAGCTGGTTCATGTTTCACCTCAGATGCATTGACCATAGCAGCAACGTCCTAGCATATCTTATGTTCAAAGGGGCATTCTATCAAGAAGTATCCAAAATCGTCAAGACCACCAAACATTTATGACAGAAAATTACCTGCAGCGCACCAGGTCATCTGTGGAGGCTCCAAAGGCAGGCTGAACTTCATGGATTGCATGGAGAAAATCCTCCATCGTGATCTTAATATTCTTTTCTTCCACTGGCTTTGTAAGATCATCCATGCTTAACTGTCTGTTTAACGCATATGATGTAGCACTTTTAACAACACCTTCAAGCTCCGCCCCACTGTAATTTTTTGTTCGAGCAGCTGCCATAAAATATTGGCATATCATGTCAGTGACACACTTATACGAGTAAGTATCTAGTCAAAAATAAAGACATGAATACATTCCATGATTTGAAGAATTATCATCTAAGAATCCATACCAAGCTCTTGGAGATTGATATCATGACCAAGGAAAGAAATTTCCTTCATCTTGTTTGTGTGAATCTGAAGAATTTGGAAACGTCCAGCTTCATCAGGAAGGCTTATCTCAACTTGAACCTCCAATCTTCCCGGCCTATAGTCAAAATAATAAAAATAAGAGGCGCATGCAGCGAATACACTTTGTATAGTACCTTCTCAAGTGAACATTAACGAAAATTTAAGGTATAAAACCTACTTCAAAAAATTGAGGTTATGTAACTGGAGGATTAAAGAATCGGTAACTATCTATTACACAAGATCGATATACCTTAAAAGAGCTTCATCAAGCAAATCCTTTCTGTTTGTCATTCCAATAAGCAAAACATTGTTCAAGGCCTCCACACCATCTATCTGGAAAAGAAGTGGTAGCCACATCCGTGAAAACACTGAATTAACAAATATTAGCAAGAGCCAAGATCTTTGACTGACCTTTGTCAAAAGCTGGTTCACAATACTATCATGGACACCTGTGCCATCTCTGGTCGAGCCTCTTGACTGAAAATTACAAAGCATAGAATTGTAATTATTTTGTTTAAAACTCTTATAACCAGCAGATCATGACAATCAATATCCAAACTCTATTAACCGGAATCAATGGGGCTGGTCGTCATACTTAAAAACATATTTACAACTTCAAGCTAGCAAAATTTATCTACTGTATAGTCAAAGTCGCATACCTTACAAATAGCATCGATTTCATCAAATATAATGACGTGTAACTCACTCGCATCACCTGAGAAATAAAATAAGAGTGCCTCATTAGCACATACGTAGAAAAAGAAAACACAGATCAAGGAGAACAATTTTTTCTTACCAAGGGTCCTCTGGTCTTGCTCAGCATCAGCAAATAAGTCTCTTACATTCTTTTCTGTCTCACCAACAAACTTGCTCAGCACCTCAGGACCATTAACGATCTATTATGCCAGCAAAATAAAACCAGAAGCATTAAACATGTTGGTTTCTGGAACAATAGCACTGAATCAACTAAGAAACTAAGTTAATCAAACATTAAAAGAAAGTAAATCAGTTGTAGCAAACAAAAGCTGGAGATTTACGCTACTAATGTATGAAGAAAACTAAACAGACAGTAACAGGTTCTCGCAAAAGGGAGACCACCTATAAGTGTAACAAAGTTCATCACACAGTGATCAGAAATACCTTTGGATCCTTTCCATTCAGCATCTTTCCAATTTGCCGTGCCATAAGGGTTTTTCCTGTACCAGGAGGTCCAAAAAGAAGCATTCCCTTAACGTGCTTTATCCCCAATCTACACGATCAAGAAAAAATAACATAAAAGGAAAATCCATAACGAAAGTCTAACATTTGCTTAAAGATAAATCACAGAACCTGCTCGTGACATGAGGTGGAAATACACGAGACGCAAAAGCTCTTCTAAATATATCAGCAAACTCTGCACCCAGACCACCTATGCCCCTTTGATGGAGGTTTGATTGCACAGACTTGAGGCGATAAACAGAAGGAAGTGGAAAAGACGAAGGAGATGAGATCGGCTGTCTGCGCAAGAGAGAAGGAAGCTAGGGTTTGTCGATGCGCTGGTGATTCTCGTGTCGTCTAAATTATGGGGCTTATGGGCCAAATCTATCAAGAAAGGACAAACAATTCCCGTGTCGTCTAAGCTATGGGCCTTATGGGCCAATTCGATCTAGAAAGAATAAACTTTGTTAGCCCAATTTAATCTGACGTGGAAGAAACAGGCACCCGATTGGTCAAATTTTAATGCCCACGTGGACGCTTTCCCTGATCAGTGAACATTAACAAAAATTAAGGTATAAAACCTACTTCAAAACATTGAGGTTATGTAACTGGAGGATTAAAGAATCGGTAACTATCTATTACACAAGATCGATATACCTTAAAAGAGATTCATCAAGCAAATCCTTTCTGTTTGTCATTCCAATAAGCAAAACATTGTTCAAGGCCTCCACACCATCTATCTGGAAAAGAAGTGGTAGCCACATCCGTGAAAACACCGAATTAACAAATATTAGCAAGAGCCAAGATCTTTGACTGACCTTTGTCAAAAGCTGGTTCACAATACTACAATTTTTTCTTACCAAGGGTCCTCTGGTCTTGCTCAGCATCAGCAAATAAGTCTCTTACATTATTTTCTGTCTCACCAACAAACTTGCTCAGCACCTCAGGACCATTAACGATCTATTATGCCAGCAAAATAAAACCAGAAGCATTAAACATGTTGGTTTCTGGAACAATAGCAGTGAATCAACTAAGAAACTAAGTTAATCAAACATTAAAAGAAAGTAAATCAGTTGTAGCAAACAAAAGCTGGAGATTTACGCTACTAATGTATGAAGAAAACTAAACAGACAGTAACAGGTTCTCGCAAAAGGGAGACCACCTATAAGTGTAACAAAGTTCATCACACAGTGATCAGAAATACCTTTGGATCCTTTCCATTCAGCATCTTTCCAATTTGCCGTGCCATAAGGGTTTTTCCTGTACCAGGAGGTCCAAAAAGAAGCATTCCCTTAACGTGCTTTATCCCCAATCTACACGATCAAGAAAAAATAACATAAAAGGAAAATCCATAACGAAAGTCTAACATTTGCTTAAAGATAAATCACAGAACCTGCTCGTGACATGAGGTGGAAATACACGAGACGCAAAAGCTCTTCTAAATATATCAGCAAACTCTGCACCCAGACCACCTATGCCCCTTTGATGGAGGTTTGATTGCACAGACTTGAGGCGATAAACAGAAGGAAGTGGAAAAGACGAAGGAGATGAGATCGGCTGTCTGCGCAAGAGAGAAGGAAGCTAGGGTTTGTCGATGCGCTGGTGATTCTCGTGTCGTCTAAATTATGGGGCTTATGGGCCAAATCTATCAAGAAAGGACAAACAATTCCCGTGTCGTCTAAGCTATGGGCCTTATGGGCCAATTCGATCTAGAAAGAATAAACTTTGTTAGCCCAATTTAATCTGACGTGGAAGAAACAGGCACCCGATTGGTCAAATTTTAATGCCCACGTGGACGCTTTCCCTGATCAGTGAACATTAACAAAAATTAAGGTATAAAACCTACTTCAAAACATTGAGGTTATGTAACTGGAGGATTAAAGAATCGGTAACTATCTATTACACAAGATCGATATACCTTAAAAGAGATTCATCAAGCAAATCCTTTCTGTTTGTCATTCCAATAAGCAAAACATTGTTCAAGGCCTCCACACCATCTATCTGGAAAAGAAGTGGTAGCCACATCCGTGAAAACACCGAATTAACAAATATTAGCAAGAGCCAAGATCTTTGACTGACCTTTGTCAAAAGCTGGTTCACAATACTACAATTTTTTCTTACCAAGGGTCCTCTGGTCTTGCTCAGCATCAGCAAATAAGTCTCTTACATTATTTTCTGTCTCACCAACAAACTTGCTCAGCACCTCAGGACCATTAACGATCTATTATGCCAGCAAAATAAAACCAGAAGCATTAAACATGTTGGTTTCTGGAACAATAGCAGTGAATCAACTAAGAAACTAAGTTAATCAAACATTAAAAGAAAGTAAATCAGTTGTAGCAAACAAAAGCTGGAGATTTACGCTACTAATGTATGAAGAAAACTAAACAGACAGTAACAGGTTCTCGCAAAAGGGAGACCACCTATAAGTGTAACAAAGTTCATCACACAGTGATCAGAAATACCTTTGGATCCTTTCCATTCAGCATCTTTCCAATTTGCCGTGCCATAAGGGTTTTTCCTGTACCAGGAGGTCCAAAAAGAAGCATTCCCTTAACGTGCTTTATCCCCAATCTACACGATCAAGAAAAACTAACATAAAAGGAAAATCCATAACGAAAGTCTAACATTTGCTTAAAGATAAATCACAGAACCTGCTCGTGACATGACACAGACTTGGGACGATAAACAGAAGGAAGTGGAAAAGACGAAGGAGATGAGATCGGCTGTCTGCGCAAGAGAGAAGGAAGCTAGGGTTTGTCGATGCGCTGGTGATTCCCGTGTCGTCTAAATTATGGGGCTTATGGGCCAAATCTATCAAGAAAGGACAAACAATTCCCGTGTCGTCTAAGCTATGGGCCTTATGGGCCAATTCGATCTAGAAAGAACAAACTTTGTTAGCCCAATTTAATATGACGTGGAAGAAACAGGCAACCCGATTGGTCAAATTTTAATGCCCACGTGGACGCTTTCCCTGATCAGATTATCCTCCTTTTAGTATTATAAATCACATAACCTGCTCGTGACATGAGGTGGAAATACACGAGACGCAAAAGCTCTTCTAAATATATCAGCAAACTCTGCACCCAGACCACCTATGCCCCTTTGATGGAGGTTTGATTGCACAGACTTGAGACGATAAACAGAAGGAAGTGGAAAAGACGAAGGAGATGAGATCGGCTGTCTGCGCAAGAGAGAAGGAAGCCAGGGTTTGTCGATGCGCTGGTGATTCCCGTGTCGTCTAAATTATGGGGCTTATGGGCCAAATCTATCAAGAAAGGACAAACAATTCCCGTGTCGTCTAAGCTATGGGCCTTATGGGCCAATTCGATCTAGAAAGAACAAACTTTGTTAGCCCAATTTAATCTGACATGGAAGAAACAGGCAACCCGATTGGTCAAATTTTAATGCCCACGTGGACGCTTTCCCTGATCAGATTATCCTCCTTTTAGTATTGTATATATATATATATACCTCCTAAAACAGATTATTTGTAAATAATAATTCAAAATTTTAGATGGAATTTGTGGTTGAAAACGTCTTTAGAGTTCAGAATCGTTACACTCATCATTTTTAGAGGGTTCGTGCATGAAACGTTTAACGGTTTAGTCTTGCATTTGGACATAACGAATTATTTATCTGATAGTAGATTTATCAGATGATAGCCATAAAGCTATTTGATCAAAAAAAAAAAAGCCATAAAGCTCAAACGACCCAATGTAAATTAAAAGATACATATTTAATATATAACATTGATAGCAAAATAAAACAAAACCTTTTACCAAAAGTGGTGCAGAGGTTCTAAAAGGATAGCTAGGCTCTAATTTAATTAAGATCTTAAAAACTTTAAAGAAAAACCAAAAAAAGCAGAAGAAAATAAAAGGGAGTACCCATGATAGGGCTATGATACATCTACTCTACAAAGTTGAGTTTTTCATGATGATAGTGTTAACAAGAGTTATGGGAATCATTCTGGATGCACATGGATGATGAGATATTATATTCTTCTACTTACTCCAAGAATCAAGTTTTCGTCAAAACAGCTTTAAGTGTTCTTCCAACTCCTTCACACATAGAGAAAAATGATATATGTGTTCTTGCTACCTTTCTTGCAACCCATTCATGTGGAGGAACCATGCGACCATCATCATCATCATCATCATCATGAGAATGCAAATTATGACTACTCCTTTAGTTGCTCTTAGTGTTTCCATAAACCTTGCACCAATCAGGGACATTAATAGATACAGATGACTGTTTTGCCCCTTTGACCTCGCTTCTGTGAATGTTTTTTTTTTTTTTTGGTGTAAATGTTAAGATTTATACCAGGCTTTTATGTTTTTTAAGGTTGTGGAGATCCACTTATTACAAAAGAGGAAAGCAAGATCAGAGAAGGAAATATAACAAAGCTAAGGAGGCCGATAGGTGAGGGAGAAGAATAGCTGGAGCAGCGACGGAGACTGTGGTCTTGAAGGAGAGATAGAGAGGAGCCGATCCCTGATGAGCCTATCAACACGCGAGATCACCCCTGCTTCTGAAGTGGCAACCTGCTTGAAAATGCGAGAATTCCTCTCCCGCCAGATGCAGTAAACAATAACCTGCATCAACAATTTAATCACCACTCGCAACTGAGGAGAGACAGCGATGATATCAGCAACCTCAAGCATAGACGACGGAGCAGCTTGCCAAGCGCTTCCAGAGAAGTGAGACCAGACAGCTGAGACATATGGGCACAAAAAGAATAAGTGGTGATGGGATTCATGTCCAGAAGAGCACATGACGCAAAGCGTAGGGACATTCATGCCCCACGAGGACAATCTATCTTTAGTAGGTAGTCTGGAGAGTACTGCCATCCAAGCTACAAAGGAACATCTTGGAATCTCTTCTTTAAACCATATCAGATCCTACCAAGGGACCTCAGGAGCTCTCTCTCTCTGATACAGTGCCATGTTGCTTTAGAAGAAAACTTTGGAACAAAATGATCAGCTCCATTACGCCAAAGATACTTGTCATCACCCCTATCCGAGTGAGGTGGGGCCATGGTTGAGAGCACAATCTGCAAAGTCACTGCCTCTTCAGATCTTGCTGGAGGAAGAAACCAGTTTCCATCTACCACTGCTCTGATAACCGGAGCTTCACAGTTGATCGGAAGATCTCGTGGACCTCTAGCTCCCAAAGCCAAGATCAATGGCCCCAAATCTGTCCAAGAGTCGTGCCAAAAACTTGCAGTACATCCATCTCCAACACTACATCTCATGAACTCTCTCACCCTTTCTCTCGCTCTGATCATGCTCCGAACAGTTGGAGAGACTCTTTGAGAATCTGGTATAGTCCAATAGCAATGGTTAGTGAACACATTAGCCTTGAGCCAAGCAACCCACAAGGAGCCTTCATCAGAAAAATAATTCCACACTCTTTTCAACTCAAAGACCATTTGAAATTCCTCCAGCCTTCTCAATCCCAGACCCCCCTCCTTCTTTGGCTTGCAGATACTAGCCCAGCTGCCGAAGTAGTACTATTTTTCCACAGAAACGCCGAACATAACGAGTCAATTTTTTCATAAAACCGCTTAGGCAGGGCAAAGACCGAACTCCAGAAATTTACCATCCCATACACTACTGAGGATACTAGTTGAACTTTCCCTGCAAATGACAAAGTCTTAGCAGTCCAAGAATGCAATTTAGCGGTGATGCGTTCAAGAAACGGCTGGAGAGTGGCGAAGCTGATTCTACTAGGATTTAAAGGTAGACCCAGATACCTAGTAGGGAAAGTTCCTATTCGGAACCCCGAGATGTCACTGATCACAGAAGCTTCGACCTCAGAATAACCCCCAAAAAAAATTTCAGACTTTTCAGGATTCATGTCTAGGCCTGTCCATTCTTTAAAGACAGATAGAACCTTTTTAATACCTGATATGGAGTGCCTAGACCCATCAGAGAAAACCAACAGGTCATCTGCAAAAAGCAAGTGTGTGATCCTTGGTTCATGACAATTTGGGTGCAGTCGAATGTCTCCGTCATCTACTGCTTTTTCTAGCAGTTTTGATAGCACTTCCATGATCAAGATAAAGAGGTATGGGGAGATGGAGTCTCCTTGTCTCAGACCTTTCTTACCGGGAAAGAAGCCGGCGAGTTCACCATTGATGGCAACTGAGAAGCGAGGAGAAGTTATACACTCTTTTATCCAAGTGACAAATAGAAGAGGAAAGTCTTGAGCCGCTAGCAGTTTCAAGATGAAATCCCAAGAGACCGTGTCAAAAGCCTTCCTAATATCCACTTTCAGCATACAACTTCTCCGACAGCGCGGGGACTTGTATGTTCTGATCAATTCCGAGGCGAGAAGAACATTTTCACCCAAGCTACGACCTTTAAGGAAAGCCGCTTGATTCATGGAGATACAAGACCGCATGATAGGTTTCAGTCTATTTGCTAAGATCTTTGTGATGACCTTGTACACTATGTTACAGCAGCTGATAGGCCTATAGTCTTGAAGTTTGCAAGCTTCGTCAGATTTTGGAATCAGCACAATAGTGGTTGTATTAAGGTCCTTGAGTAAACGGCCATTCCTGAAGAACTCCCCAATTGCAGCAATAACATCAGACCCCACACAGTCCCACACAGCTCAATTCCCGTGTCATCTAAGCTATGGGCCTTATGGTGAGGATGCAACAAAAGTAGAATAAGATGGAGAAGAGAAATGACTTTTGGATTGTTTTATTTCAAGACTTGATGTTTCTCCTTCTCTCAAAACTGACCACACGTCTTCTTCTTGAAACTCTTCTTCCCCTTCTACTCTCATTGCCGGATCTCTTCTGCTACTAGATTGGCTTCTACTGGCTCGTGGGTCCATAGTTGGATAGATGGAGAGAAAAAATATAAGATCATATCAGCAAATAATGAGTTGAGACAAGAAATAAATTCTTCAACTAGTAATGCAAATGCTTTTTGCTTTTTAAAGAGCTCTTTTTATGTAGGCTTTGAATGAGATGCAGATTAACATGCAGATTTATTGCAGAACATTAATTTTGCAGATTTTTCTGCATTTGAATTTCATTCATCTTTTTAAATGGAGAACAAAAATACACAGTTAAATCTGCATGCGGATTCATTTTAGAAAGTAAATTAATGATCTGCAAATAATGAAGGAAATGTGTTGGGCAGCTTGCTGGAGACCAATCATGTGTTTTTGATTTTTTTTCTTCATTAATTCTTTATTAATAATTCTATACAACTCATTTGATTCATTTTAAAATTAAAGATAAACTCTTTTAAAATTATAGTTAAATAGTTTATTTCATTTGTTATCTTAAGTCATAATTTATTTTAGACAATTTTTTAATAACAATGATTTAAAAAATATATTATTTATTTGTATAGTATATCCTTTATAAACTATTGTGATACAATAATATATATATTTAGTTTACATATCACAATTATTATAAAAAATCTGTCTACAGAATTATTTTTAAAACAAAGAACTATTTTGAATTGTATATTGCAATGAATTACAAATACTTTTATAGATTTAAAATTTGAATTAAATGTTCAATTATTTTCAATGAAAGTTTCTAAGTTTTCCAACAAATATATTATAATGCATTCATCCATTTATATTTTAAGTTTAATTAAATTTGTATTTTTTTAAGAACTATCTTAAAATATTTTTAATCTTTTTAACAGTCAGTCTAGTTTTGGGAATATTATTCGAAACCCTAAATCACAATAAAACATAAACGAAACTAAGACTAGACCAAATTTTAAAAAAAAAAAAAATAAATGAGTACTATTTCTTTAAATCTGAAAAGTCAAAACCAAACCAAAATCAAATGTATACCTGAATATCCAAAATATAATAAAATACTAATTTTTTTTAATTTTGAAATTGCTATAATATAATTAACAAATAAAAAATTATGTAAAACATCTGACATATTTGAATATTTTCATTTTAGGGTTTTAGCTCGTGAACATGTTTTTTTGTTTTTGCTTTAAAATCAAAGTAAATCAGAACCATTTTTAGTTAACATAAACCCTACATTAATTATTCAAACTGATCCGTTTTAAAATTGTTGGTTCCTAAACGAGTCCTAAAGATTCTAATTTGAATAGTTAAACCAATCCGAACTATTTGATTACTGTTTTTATATAACATTCATAAAAATAGTTAAATATAAATTATATTTGTAATAGTTAAATACCATTTATTATAACATATGCATGAATTATTTTATGACATCCATTCAAATGAAAAAAAAATCAAAATATGTTTGAATTAGTTAATTTAATAAATTATGAAAACTTATGTTACAGATAAATTAAAGTTTATGACTAATAATATTCAATATTAGTTTGATATGTATTTATTCTGCTTGATTTGCATGATCTGTATTTGTTCTGCTTTAACTGCATTTTTTTATCTACGTGAGAGAGAGAGAGCATTAAACCATCTCTTTTACTGTTAAATGAAAGAGGAATACAAGTCAAATATATGTAAGAAAATTTTGTTGTAAGTAAAAAAAGGATAAGTTAGGTTGCCTAACTTTATAAGCTCTTTTTACAAGAGAATGTTTTATTTTAAAGACCAAGTAAAGCATGGAAAACAAATAAATCTATGACTTTCTATATTAGACATCAAAATTATTCATAACACTTATACTTGACCATTATACCAAAATAATTTTGAAACACCGTAGATGTTGCATCGTTAAAAACCTTACCAAAAAAACTCAAAACTATGGTTAATGGAACATGATTCCAACGCGTAATTATTTCCCCTCATGTGTACATACACTAGATCTGAGACAACGTAATCCAATTAGACGAACTAACTTCTTAGAAATAGCAATGGGTAATGCCTTGTTGAATAAATAACCAAACTGTCATTTGAATGAAAATGTAGGACACAAACATCGCCATTTTCTGCATTGTATGGGTCTTTGTTATGATTTAATCATTTTCTTTGATTCTCTTGATCTCGAGGACTTTAGAACAATTATAGACTTCTTTCTTTTAAATCTTAATATCCATATCATGTGTCTATCATTTGTGTGTTCTTTGTTACCTCGTTAAAACTTTATCTTGCAGAGAAGAGACATAGAGAGAAAGTATCTTATAATGCAGAGAGAAGTGAAGAAACAAGGGTGCGGTCACCTATTTCGGAAGTCGGCATAATTATTAGGCCTATTGGATCTAGAGCGCCGCTTATCTTCCCGCGTTTTTGGAAGCAATGATTCCACTGAGATCGAATGCATCTCTCATAGATGAACAGGAGGACTTACTGTTGGAGATGAATTGTGTCATTCCACAAGGCACGTCGAATAAAGAGAGCTCGGCCCGAAGTTTTGATGACCATGAGACTTGGCATAGGTGCTCGGTCCGTTAAGCTTGAAAACCAGGAG
The DNA here is from genome assembly GCF_020379485.1 of Brassica napus. Taxonomy (NCBI): domain Eukaryota; kingdom Viridiplantae; phylum Streptophyta; class Magnoliopsida; order Brassicales; family Brassicaceae; genus Brassica; species Brassica napus. The sequence continues at coordinate 20,726,579 of NC_063446.1, forward strand.
ACTCGACTCAGGTGCTCGGTCCATTAAGTTTGGCTCAGTTCATTAAGTCAAACCGACTTAGGGAAAAGAAATGAAGAGGTTTCCGTATAAAAGAGGGATAAGGTAGACAAAGTAGGACATTCAGACTTCACTACAAAGGTTGACTGCTAGAAACTAGGGTTTTCTCTAATTTAGCTTAATCTTACTGATTTGTATTTTCTGGCAGACTCCACTGCTGTCTATTTTTTTTTCACACAAGCATTGTAACATACTTCTGTTTGATCGATAAAACGCATTTGAAATAACCCACAATCTGAGTTTTGTTCATCTCCTAAGAACCGATCCAACTCAGATTCGATACTAGTCAATTTAAACGCAAAAGAAATTGTATGTAAGTGGGAGTTAACCTTTGCCGAAAAGTTACAAATGGAGTTAGCCATCACCTCTACGTTCTAACCATCTACATTATATAATATATTCATTTTTAATGTAGTATTTCTAGTTTATCTCTTAGGATGATTGTTTGTTGAACAAATCTGATTTCCTATTCAATGTTCTTTTCTTTATTTGATATTCCTTTGAAGAGTGCCATTTGAAGTTCATGTAGCTACATCAAAACTATTTGACAAAAGTGGGTACTGGGCTTTCGGGCTCAGGGAAAAACCTCCCGGGTGAAGCTGGCCCGCTGCCTGACCGGGCCCAGGGAATGACCCGCGAAGCGGGGAACCCTAGAATATCAAAAAAAAAAAAAAAAAAAAAAAAAAAAAAAAAAAAACTATTTGACAATAGATGACCAAAAGAAAAACAAACACTTAGCAATAATACTCATGATAACTCTTTCCTTTCTGCCTAACTAAGATCATTCATAACAACAATTGAATATGACTAAAGTAACTGATCACAAATAAAAATTTTATTCTTTGAAGGATCCTGCAAAACCTCCACATTCAAATCTTTTTAAAATCATTTATCCAATGGAAGGCCAAAATAAATACAACCGCATTATGTTTGTAATTGCTTGATTTTAAAGGGAAGATCAGAACATGTTCTAGACAAATTATACATTATACCAACGAGAACGATGATAAAAAAGAGTCTGCTCATATATCAAATAGGTACCAACACAAATCAAGCCTGTGCATTAGCTCCAGCAACAATCTCAAGAATCTCTCCAGTAATCTTAGCTTGACGCTTTCTATTATACACCATCGAAAGCGACTTCTTAAGATCAGATGCATTATCCGAAGCACTACTCATCGCACTCATTCTAGCTGCAAGCTCACTCGCCAATGACTCCTGTAAAGCCCTAAGAATCTGACTGTTAAGATACAAAGGCAACAAAGCATCAAGAATCTGAACAGGGTCTTGCTCGAACTGCAAGATCGGCGAGAAATCAGCGGTTGGTGTCCGAAAAGTCTCTCTTTCGACCGTAAGCTTCCCTTCTTTCGTCGTTAGCCTGAAGAGTTCGTCTTCAGCAGCGTCCACACAGTTCCCATTGATGTCACAGATCTCTCCTTTAGGCGATAGAGGTAGTAGCGTGTGGATCACGGGTTCTGACTTGACAAGAGACACGAACTTTGTGTACAAGAGCTCGACTTTGTCGACTTCCTCGCTTATAAACAGAGAGAAGACATCATCAGCAACAGCTTGAGCTTCCTTCGCGGTCGGTAAGGTCCCGGCTTCGAGGTACTTGTCGACGGGGATGTACGGACGACGGAGGAAGTAAGAGTTTCCCTTCTTCCCCACGCTAATCACTGTGTAGTCAAGACCTAGACCTTGAAGCTCCTTGATCCTTGCCTCTGCTTTCTTGATGATGAAGTTATTAAACCCACCGCACAACCCTCGATCTCCGGTCACGACAACGAGTGCAACTTTCTTAACCGGTCTGATCTTGGTTAAGGGCACGTCGATGTCATCGGTTTGAAGCTGTTCATTGATGTTGTAAAGAACCTCAACTAGGGTTTCTGAGAACGGTCGGCCGTTGACGACGGCTTCTTGAGCTCTCCTGACTTTCGCTGCAGCGACAAGCTTCATGGCTTCGGTGATCTTCTGTGTGTTTTTGACGGAATCGATACGGTCTCTGAGCTCACGAAGGGAGGATTGGATTGGTGAAACAGAGGAGGATCTTGAAGGAGAGGAATTGTGGTTTGGGAGAGGAAGTGGGTTGAGAACAGATCGGAAGGACAAGGAAGAGGAATCAGAGAGAGATGGTTTTGATGAAAGATACATTGTTGTTAGGTTAGTGCAAGCCATTGTTATTGATCTTGTTCTGAGAGAAGATACGTTTTTCTTTCTTTCTGTTCGGACAGAGTTTTGGTATAACCTTATCTATGTTCTTTGATTGTAAGAGGAAGAAAGGAAAGAAGAGAAATTGAGTGGAGGGAAGAGAAGGTAACGGATGAGGTTTGGAGATAAGGTTTTGAACCTTTGGGTTTTTTTTAAGTCTTTGATGTAGGATTCATTTTGTTGACGTGGCATTGTATGAGTGGAGAATCCGATATCTTCGTTTGATTATCAGCCAACCAATGCTTATTAGTTTTGAGTCTCTCCCAATGAGAGAAAATATATGATGAAACAAGTGATATAAATTAAATTGGTGCGTTCGGTTTGGTTCAATTCGATTTGGTTTACTCAGATAAATTTGTACTTTAATGCAATTGAACAGGGGCTAGATATTTTATCTTCAATCCGAAAACCGAACCGAGAAAACCTTAACCAAAATCGAATTCCTATTTTTTATTAAAAAAATAGAATCGAACTAAAAATCAAATTAATACATAAATACTTAAATACAATTTGTATACTTAAAAATATCAGTTTTATATAAGATGGACTAGCAAATCATCTCTAGGAAGATCTTGTGACTTCTATTGAAAGCGGTGCCGATTCATGGTTTCTTGTGCTTTCCGGTATCTGGACGTATTTATGGTTGTACCTTGTCTTTGTTTAACACAGTGATGAGAGCATATATAAGATGGGAACACTCAATGGTGTCAATCCTCAACTTGTCGCTGCTGTTTGTTCCATGGTCTAGTTGGATCCGATGGAGCCGCTTCGTTTGCTCCTGAGTCGCTTATGGTATAACTGGATGATTTTTTTCTGTTTTGCTTGTTTCAGTTCTTGTGCTATTGTGGTTCTTAATGTGTATCAATCGTCTTTTCATTTTGTCTAGGATTTCATTGCAGCTTGCTTAGCGAGATACATGGATTTGTTTTCTTCCATGACGATGAAGCAGTTTGTTTGATAGAGAGCATATTTTAGAAAAATGTTGGTGTTCGTGTTCAGGTCCTAGCAGAAGGATAAATATATTTACAACACATTGTGGAGTGCATCTATTGAAGTTGGCCAGGAACCAGAACTTTTGATGCCATGCTCTTGAATCTCTTTATGAAGGCTCTCAGACCTTTTTTGGGACCATGTGCCATCTTCCATAAATCAGTGGTTGATGCTCTTTGTCTGATAAACTATGAATAATGTTTTAGGAATTCTGTTGATAACCGGTGAAAATTGTCAAGTGAATTCGCCTTCAGTCTCGAGAACCACATTAATATTAGTACATTAAGACTTTCCGCGAAGAGCTGACAATATCCGGCGTCTTGTTCTCAAGTGGTGAAGTGTGCACATCTCATGGTTATGGAGAACACATCCATGTGATCACTTGGATCCAATTCTCTTATGAAGGCTGCTATCTTAAATTATCTGAAATACAAACTCGCAACCCAATTATTTTTATTGTGAAGGGTGTCGTTTGTGTTGCAAAAAGACGGGTTTAATCTCTGATGCTGAGCTTATAGGGCGGTTGACTTTGGAACATATATCCTTCAGCGAACTCCAGAGGAAATCGAGTTCTTAGGTGGTTGTTTGATCGAGTAGTCCTAGTCTTGGACGGTTTGCTGCAACTCACAGTCCCATTATGACTGCTTTTGCTTCTTGAAAGAAGGCTGTTCTTCGACTTCCATCGAGTTGCTCTTCTATTTCTTGGGCAACCACATGTAGTGTTTATATGGATTTATGCGTTTCAAGTCACTCTTAGTGGCTTTTGTTAATGCATCTTTGCGGTCGAGATGATCCACTGCTTTAAGTCCATAATTGTTTGGTTCATGTGAACTGCTTGAGGTGTTGTTATGACCGTATTAGGATCACTACTCTGGTTAGGTTGTCTTTCAGTGCTGTCATAGTATATCTTCTTTGGTGTTTCTTTTGAACTCCCCACAAAACACTATCATTTCTTAACTCTGAATTTGGCATGTTCAAGGTGAAGCACGAATTCGATTTTGAGTTATTTGAAATATGTTTAGTAGTAAGATCTTGATTGATTCTTTGGAAAATAGTATTGAAATTGGATAAGGTGATGAACTTTTAATAAAATTATCTATAAACATTAATCTTATAATTATGAATATCCCTTCCTTAGACGACTTCTTCTCCGTTGATAGAAGGAAGTCAGTTGGGTTATTTTTCTCTTCGAACAACTTTCTTTCTTTAAGATGCCTCTAATTTGTATCGTGCCGATATCGATATCTGGTTGACATTGAGGAAGAAGCAAATTAAACTCATTCATAATAGTTACAAACTTTGACAAGTGAGATCTCAGATCTAAGAAATTTTCCACTGAGAATATTTCAATAGAGTTCTCACAATGAATTTCAATAAAAATAAGAAAAATAGAGAACTGCAAAAAATATTTCATTTGAGAATTTTTGAATATCCACTTTACATATCACACTTTAATATTCGCTCTTAATTTTGTAATACTAAGAAAAGAGTAAAAGATTGTAAAAAATCCATTTTACACATAAAAAAAAAATACATTTTGATATTAATATCTGTTATGCTTGGGATATTCTATGAATCTCTAAAGAATATATATGCTTAATAGGTCTCTTTCAACTTCATTGGAAGACAAGATAATCACTGTACAGACCTTTCTGGTAAGTACACTGCCACTTCCCAATTTACTAATTTAGAAACATTGTGTAGACCCTTTTATCAGCATGAATTGAGTATTGATTGAACCGGAATGTTTAATCCAAAAACCACAAAACGCTGTCGTATCAACGTATCTAAACGGCAACGGCTATGACCGTTTAGTACGACTCACCTTCGTCACCGAGGTTTACAAAACCTCAGCTAGGGTTTCTCCACATCAACCTCGAAAAAAATGGAATTCGAGAAGAGGAAAGCCGCGACGCTAGCTTCAATCCGCTCATCAGTAACCGACAAGTCTCCGAAAGGCTTCCTCGACGAGCCCATCCTCCATCTCCTCGAAACCATCAACCACCACCCTTCCTACTTCACCACCAGCTCCTGCTCCGGTCGAATCTCAATCCTCTCCCAACCCAAACCGCAATCAACAAACCCTTCAACCAAGAAGAAAGCTCGCGGAGGCTCGTGGCTCTACATCACGCACGATCCGGCAGATCCGGAGTCAGTACTCCACCTCCTCTTCCCTCCACATCCACCAACTCAGATTACTGATCCGCTCGGTCAGCCCAGCGAGTTGGTCTTCCGATTCGAGCCGTTGATCATCGCGATAGAGTGCAAGGACGTGAGGTCTGCTCAGTTTCTCGTGGCGACGGCTATCTCCGCGGGGTTTAGAGAGTCGGGGATCACGTGTTGCGGCGAGGGTAAAAGGGTAATTATAGCTATACGGTGTTCGATTCGGATGGAGGTGCCTTTGGGTGATACGGGGAAGGTTATGGTTTCGCGGGAGTATGTGAGGTTTCTTGTTGATGTTGCTAATGAGAAGATGGTTGCTAATAGGAAGAGGACTGATGGGTTTGGTTTAGCTTTGTTAAGTAACGGTTTCAAGAATCCAGATGATGCTAATGATGTGGAGGAGGAGGATAATTTCGAGAATCTAGCTGAGAATCATGAGTCGAGTATCAACAATGGTGACTTGCTTCCTGGTAGTTCGCTGAGCTCAATCTTCTATATCGAATTTATGTGTATCAGTAGGTGATCGCTTGAATTAGGTCCGGACATTTTGGGCACCTGGTCGGTTATTTCGAGTAACAGATAGTTTCTTAGTTAGGGGAATGTAGGATCAACAGAGAGAAATTCGGTTCAGTTTGGCTTTTGGGTATGGCTTAATTTGGAGTTTGGATAAAAATATAGGATAATTCAAATTATTTCGGTTTAAAATATTTGGATACTTTCCAGTAATTTGAATAATTTGTTTATTTCAAATATTTGTAGATATTTTTTGTATGTTTATAAATTATATTTGTAGATTTTGGTTATTTTATGTTTTCTATTATAATAAATATTTTAGGTATAAAAGTTGCATTTTTTATATTGGGTACCCATTCAGTTCCAATTTGGTTTTTATTCGGTTTCGATTCGGTTTAGATATTTCGGATATAGATATATATGAACCATTCGGGTATTTGTGAGTTTGGGTTCGGTTGGGATCTCGGGTAGAAAAGCTAGGCCTAACTTGAACAATGCAGTAGAATTGGACGTAATCTAGCGTTTATGTTAGTGGTAGAGTATCTTTGGTCGAGAATTTGAGTGATGCTATTTGGTTTGCAGGATAACTTTCCAAATTTTAAACGTGACAACCAGTTTCCCTATCTAAATCATTGGCAGGGCCTCATCAAGATCTTATGCCGCTCTCAACAATATCCATCACCGGGGAATCTGTTGAGAAGCTTCACCTTTGGGGACATGCAGCTTGTACGATAGATAAAACAGACCGAAAAGAAGTTATTGTGTTTGGTGGCTTTGGCGGTTTTGGTAGACATGCTCGACGAAACGAGTCTATGTTGCTTGACCCTTCATGCGGCACCTTAAAGTTGGTCGCAGTCAATGAATCTCCTTCACCACGACTTGGACATACTGCTTCAATGGTGGGCGATTGCATGTTTGTGATTGGAGGAAGAGCTGATCCCTTAAATATTCTGAATGATGTGTGGATGCTTGATATATCAAAGTGTGAATGGAGCTCACAGAGATGCATTGGATGTGAAGTTCCTCCGAGGCATCGTCATGCAGCAGCCAGTATTGGCTCAAATGTTTATATATTCGGTGGGCTTAACCAGGATAAGATATTATCCTCGTTGCACTTTTTGGATACAAAGAACCTTCAGTGGAAAGAAATTGAACAGAGAGGTCCATGGCCCTGTGCGCGCCATTCTCATGATATGGTTGCATATGAGTCTCAGTTATTCATGTTCGGAGGATACAACGGTGAAAAGGTACTAGATGATCTATATAGTTTTGACGTCCAAAGCTGTTCTTGGAAACTTGAAATGGTTTCAGGAAAATGGCCTCAGGCCAGGTTCTCACACTCGATGTTTGTGTATAAACATGTTATTGGCATAATTGGAGGCTGCCCTGTTTCACAAAACTGTCATGATTTGGTTCTGCTTGATCTAAAGCACCGTTTGTGGAGGAGTGTGAGACTGGACTTTATGAACAGAGAGTTGTTAGTTCGAAGTACAGCTAGTGTAATTGGGGATGATCTTATCGTTATTGGTGGTGGAGCTGCTTGCTATGCTTTTGGGACAAAGTTTAGCGAACCAGTGAAAATCAACTTGCTTCAATCATTGACTATGAGTGAAAATGATGTTAAGGCTTCTATAGAAGTGAAGACTGAAGCTTCTCTGTCTCAACCCTGTGTCATACAGTTAGAAAGAAAGTATGCAAAGTTGGGCAAAGACATACTTAAAAACTTTGGATGGTTAGACCTTGAGAGGAAAGTTTATTCACACGAGAAAGGTCTTTATATCTGCTTCCCTGTTACCGAAAAGTTGTCTGCTCTCTTTCATGAAAAGCAGCTTTTGGACAAGGATTTAGAAGGGTCAGAAGATAATCACCTTACCAGCCAACTCACAAAGGGTCTATCACTGAAGGAAATATCCAGCTCCGTGGCTTTGAATCTGTTAAAGGAACTTGGTGCTAGAAAATTCACTAATGTAGCTGTTGAAGCCAAAAAAGTAGCAAAGTCCCCTTTACAAAGAATGAAAGAAGCTGTTACGTCTATACTTAAACAGAAAGGTCTACCTGAGGAGCTTTTGGATGAGCTTCCACAGAAGTAAGTGTTACAGAATGCTAAATTTATTATGTCCAGGGACTGAATAGTTGTTGGTTTTCACTTCCGTATGATAATTATCAATGTTCAAAAATTCGTTAAGAGGTAATTAGGCATTTTATAGGGGATTGTTGATTAGGCGTGCACGCAGACCAACTTTTTAAATGCGTAGATTAAATTATATCGTTAAAAGAAAATCACTTCGTTTAGGTCCATTTGCTGATTAGGACATACACTGATTTTTTAGAAACTGATAATTATTGTGTATATTTTTTCTATTGGTAGATGGGAACGGCTTGGAGATATTGTTGTACTTCCTGTAACATCTTTTAAAGATCCAGCTTGGAGCTCTATAAGTGAGGAAGTTTGGTCTGCTGTTGCTATATCCCTTAGTGCCAACCGTCTTGCACGCCAAGTATGTTTAAGTGTAACCTTTTTATTTGATAGTTGTAGTAAGCACTTTGTCTCACCACCCCCTATTTGCATTTGCTTTCAAGGGACGTGTGGAAGCCAACGGTACAAGGGATAGTACATTGGAGATTCTTGTGGGAGACGATGGATGGGTTGATCACCGTGAAAATGGGATCTTGTACTCTTTTAACGCTACCAAGTGCATGTTCTCATGGGGTAATCTCTCAGAAAAGCTACGTATGGGTAACGTGGCCTGCGAAAATGAGGTTGTGGTGGACCTGTTTGCTGGAATCGGATACTTTACCCTCCCATTCCTTGTGAGGTATGCCACCATTAAACAAACGAAGGAAGTCTTACAACCACAAATGATCTCTTGTAGCTTCAATTCATTCTTAGCAAGTATACTTTTGCAGGGCAAAGGCAAAGCTGGTATATGCTTGTGAATGGAATCCTCATGCTATTGAAGCACTTCGTCATAACGTTGAAGCAAATTTTGTTTCTGACCGTTGTATCATTCTTGAAGGGGATAACAGGATCAATGCACCCAAAGTACGTTGATGACATTTTATAAACGGCTCATAATATATTCAATCTTGTGCAAATTGTTTTAAGTGTTGGACTAAATAAATTGCTTGGGGTTTGAAATTTTTTTTATTCTCAGGGAGTAGCTGACAGAGTCTGTCTCGGTCTTATCCCGACCAGCGAAGGAAGCTGGGTCACAGCTATTCAGGCGTTAAGGTCGTTTTAGTTTCCTTGAACTTGGTTCTTTTACATAAGTTTGCGAAGTAATGAATTCTCACTAATCTCTCTGTTCATGGTATTGGAACTTGCAGGCCAGAGGGAGGAATACTCCATGTGCATGGAAACGTCAAGGACTCGGATGTGAGCAGTTGGTCCGAGCATGTATCCAAATCATTAGGTGATATCGCCAGAGCCGAAGGTAAACGACTATTTTGTCAAACGCTTTTTGATTTTGGTTACTAAATCAAGACTGTGATGTAATGTGGTTTTCTTTATTTTGGTTAACCACAGAATAACTCAGGTTTATATTTTGGTTTGTCATGGTTTAGGTCGTAGCTGGGAAGTTACAGTAGAACATATAGAGAAAGTGAAATGGTATGCTCCTCGGATTCGCCATCTTGTAGCCGATGTGAGATGCAGATGAAAGATGATTACAGCAAAGAGACATCCCATTGTATTGTGTAACATGTAAGATCTCTGTTTTGATGACCGGTTTTCACTTTCTGAGACATTGGTTTCACTAGCTTAACCAATTATCTGTACCCGTACCATTTGTTACATTTTTAGGTTTGTATGAATTTTTATTCTTGAATTATTATGGCTATTTTTATTTTCTGTTACTAGGATGTTTGTAAATGAACGGATATCAACATTAAATCTAATTAAAAAACCTTTTATTTGTATTTAATCTGATCTACAAAATATCTGAACATGGTTGTTCGGGTATATGTATTGTCCGAATGTGAACGGATATCCAACATTTTTTAAAAGTTCGAAAAATCCAAAAACTAAAGCAAACATCAAAATAGACCTCCAAAGAAGACAACGACCAAAAGAAGTTTTGTCGAAAGATAAAAATGTATTTATATTTTTAAAGTTAACTAATCTAAGAGTTAGAGTTTATGGTTAACTAGATCTCGATCCGGATTTTTGTTTTTATTTATTTTTATATAAATATTTTGTTTTCAATTCTAAATTGGTATATATTATAATATATATGTGTTTATCAATTTTTAAAACATAATAAGTTTACTGTATATTTTTTTCATTGATAGATTGTTTCAAACTTTCACATGTATTTGTACCTTCGGGAAAATGGCTTATTCCCCTATGAACTAGTTGTTCCCGGCTTTTTCACACATGAACTTTTAAGTCATGCCAAAAACCACATGAACAACGGAAAAATGACTTATTTACCTATGAACTAATTGTTCTCGGCTATTTTACACATGAACTTTTACGCCATGGCAAAAACCACATGAACAATTCTATTTTTTGAATTACATACACAAACTATCGATTTTAAACTAATTCTCCTAAAACCGTAAACGGTGTTATTTAAAAGTTAACTTGGATTATGATAGGTGGAGAGACTGTTTAATTTGGGTTGGTAAAAACATAATACTATATCGTTTTTTTTTTCTTCTTTTTCTTTTTGTCTAACTTCTCTTCTTCTTCAAAAATCATTTTACTCTTCATCAATTGGGGATAAAATTTATTATCATGCAGAAGAATAAAACATTTTACATGATGCATAAAGAAAGAAGAGCAGCAAATACTGACTTACCAATCTCCATGTATTGTCACAAGGAACTATAAAATTGGCGCAGTCTAGGACGCTTGATTGGTTCCATAAGCGGATGTTACTCTCAGGTTCCGGTCCTGCAGGGATTTATATATTCTCCTCAATCCAGAAATCAATGTCATATGATCTCTTTATACGCTTTATGTCATATAACTCAGAAAATATCTACCCCAACCGGTTACTATGTCATATAACTCGAAAATGCAGAATAAATTTTTTTATCTTCAATTGATGATGAAGAGTAAAAAGATTTATGAAAAAGAAGAACAGTTGACAAAAAAAAGAAGAACAAAACGACATAGTATTATATTTTTATCAACCTAAATGAAACCGATCCTCCACCTGTCATAAACCAAGTTAACGTATAAACAACACCATTTACGGTTTTGGGAGAATTAGTTTAAAATCGATATTTTGTGTATGTAATTCAAAAAAAAAAAAGAATTGTTCATGTGGGTTTTGACATGACTTAAAAGTTCGTGTGTGAAAAAGCCGGGAACAACTAGTTGATAGGGGAATGAACAATTTTCCCTTGTATCTTCTTCTATACATATATTTTCAGATTATTATTTCATTATTAAAATCATAACTATATATATAAAGATTAGTAAAATATTTTTTATTGTCATATTCAAAGATATTGTAACATTTTCATAAATTTAGAAAGTTTTTAAAAAATTAAACTTTTCGCTTCATAGATTTATATTATCGAATAAATAATTAAACATTTAGTTTTTGTTTAATTTTTAAAATAAACTATATAGTTTAAAATTTTTCTTCATTGGTTTAAGGTAGTAAAGATTAATCGTTGTTAGGTAATATGATTTTTGTTATTTAAAAAAAAATCTTTCTAATTTTAAAAGTTAACATCGATAAATATTTAAATATTTAGCATATAGATGTATAGTATTACAACATTAAATTATACCTATTTAATTTATATTATCTATAAATCCAATGGATCATCTATTGTTTAAATCCAATTATTGATAGCCCAATAAAAATTTCTGGTAGACCCAAAGTTTAAATGATAAGATCTACTATATTAAAAGAGAAGTCATGACTTCTTTTATGTGTGATATTTTAAAATGGACCCTCGTAGAAAGTCATTAAATTAAAACATATCATTTAAAACATTGCATTAACCGTGAAGCATCTATCTATTATACTAAATAATATTCCTTTCCATTAACAACCGAAGTGTATTTAAGAAAATCACTAACCATTAGTTAAAACCAACCAAATCAGTTCCCTTTAATAGTGGAAACGATTTACCACCCCTCAGTTCCGGTTTTATTTCTATTCTTTTGTTCTTCGGTTCTTTAGTTATAAAGATTTATGATCATTTATCAGAGAGACACGTAAGTGTTATTGAGAAAATTTGATTTTTTTTCTATTTTCAGTTTGGTTTGGGTAACAAAGTTAGGAACAGGCTAATATCTAAGATAATTTTGGATCTCATTATTTACAGTTCGATTATGTTTCTTTGGTTAATTCGAGTTAAAAGTCAGAAATTACATTTTCAAATAAAATCTTAGAATATTTCGAGTTTATGGAAAAAAATTGAATAATTCAGACAATTTTTAAATTTCCAGAAAAAAAAAGAATTCTGGTAATTTGTTTTTAAGTTACTTTGGTTTGTACATATTAATTTTAAGTTATTTGATTATTTTAAAACTAGACTAGATCATAACTATATATATAAAGATTAGTAAAATATTTTTTATTGTCATATTCAAAGATATTGTAACATTTCACAAATTTAGAAACTTTTCGCTTCATAGATTTATATTATTGAGTAAATAATTAAACATGTAGTTTTTGTTTAATTTTTAAAATAAACTATATAGTTTAAAATTTGTTTTCATTGGTTTAAGGTAGTAAAGATTAATCATTATTAGATAATATGATTTTTGTCATTTAAAAAAAAATCTTTATAATTTTAAAAGTTAACATCGACAAATATTTAAATATTTAGCATATAGAGGTATAGTATCTTATATATTAAAACAGAAGTCACAACTTTGATTCATGTGTGATTTTTTTAAAAAAATAGACTCTCACTAGAAATCAGTTATCATTCAATTATTACTAATAATATGGATTAATAATATATCATTCCTAATATAACATCGACTCCTAAAAACCGGATTGGTTAACAAACTCACATTTATTCATGTGTGATATTTTTATTTGGATGATTGGATCATCATTTAAAATTTGTATTAAATGTATTTTCTTAATGCTAATATATAATCTTTTAACTACTTAAATCATAATATAATTTGATATCTTTTAATTTAAAATATAAATATATATATTTAATTTTCTTAACAAATTTGTTGAAAAACATTATAACAATATCTTAATTATCAAAAATTGTATATAAATATTTTCACTAATTTTGTAATTAGTAATGAAATTAATGTTATTATACATTAATATATATATATATATATATATATATATATATATATATATATATATATATCTTTTATAAAATGAAAAAATTATATCAAATTTTACTATTTTATAGTTATATCTATCATTTTAAAATAAAACATTGTATTTAACTAAATATGATAAAATTATTTAAACTGATAAATTAATATAATATGTTGGTAGAACGGGTTAACATTAGTAAATTAGATAATTCATGTATAAAATTAACTTATCTTAAACTTTATATATATATATATAGTTATTATATTAAATGAATAAACATAAAAAAATATTGATAAAAAAAATTTAGCGCTTTGAATTACGGATCATGATCATAATAATTGAATAAAAAATAATTTTAAAATATATATAACAAAAAATACCAAATATATGTGATGATTTGAAATAATTAATTAACTTACAGCATAAAAACTATCAAATTGTTATATTTAAAATAATTTTATATAAACATTTAAATATATAAGTAACTTAAAAAATATATTCTAATTATGTAAAGTATATATATAAACATAAAAATTAATACCCGCACGGTTGTGCGGGTCCAAATCTAGTTAGATATTAAATGTAACATGATTTTTTAAGAATATGTCAATTGGGTCTATTTTTTAAAAAATCACACATGAATCAAAGTTGTAACTTATGTTTTAATATATAAGATGTTAAGTCTATTTTATGACAAAAACTTAAAAAAGTTATTTGAGAAAATAATCTAGAGAAATTCCTTTCTTTTTTTTCATATGAATTTGATTTATAAAACTGAGAACCATACAAGGGTGGAATCCAAACTGGCGGAAACACCTTTAAATCCCGAGAAACTTAGCCCACAAAATAGAATCTAGAACTCAAACAACGGGCAACACATAACAACTACAATGATCACTAGATAAAACCTCACTCCTGCATTTAAACCCATAAACAATCCTAGACAAGGAGAAAGAAAAAAAATCGTCTAATGATTGAAACAGCCGGAACTCTTGCCGAAAACCACACAAACACAAGAAAGAGTAAGCGATGCAGTGACCAACACAACGAAACCAAACTCAACATACCTGAACCTCCAGTTCACGGTACCAAGCCAGGACCACAAATCCTACCAAATTCGAGAGGAAACAAACACCTGAGATTAAACGCCCCTTCTCAACCGAATATTCGTCGGCAGGCCTAAGACCTCAACCTCTCTGTATTGCTTCAACGAGCGAAGCCACCGAGGAACGAGAGAAACATAAGACCATCCGGGAAACGCACTTATTAAAAGGCCGGGAGAAGGACTCCTTAACTGATATGGAGAGGTGACAGAAGATCTGAAACTTCTAAAGGATGTAGGTCTGTTCTGCTCACCACACAACACCACACCACCATTACATCACCGCTTGCACCGTTACTGAAACAAGACCGAAGACAAACTCTAAAACCCAACCGGAAAGCTTTAGATTAAAACTTCTGAGAGAAACAAGAGCAGAGGACACAGATTTGAGGAAACTCGAAACCGGTTCCATCCATAGAACTTCACCGGCGCTAGAGACACGACCTCCTCTTTAAACAAGACGAAAGACTAACCTCTAAACCTCCTCGCTCCTCAGACGAGCATGAACCTGATGGGGGAAGAGATGTTGCCGGAGAGCAATCTAAGTACCACCAACTGCTACAGCCATAGATGAAAGAAGACAAGGAAAACATCTATGGTGCCGGCGAGGAGCGCCAAACACCGGAGAATGGCGGATCTGGACCAGACGGAGGCTTGGCGGCGTTAATGCAAATGCTTTTTTTAGTTTATTTTCACAAAAAATAAACATTTTATTGAAAGATAAATGTGCATTTATACCCTTATGGTTAACCATTTTTAGTTTATTTTTCACAAAAATAGACCTCCAAGGAGGAAAATGTCCAAAAAAAAATTTATTGAAGGGTAAATATGCATTTATATCCTTATGGTTAACTAATCTAAAGAGGTGATTGGTAGTGTCTGTAGAAGATGTGGACAGCCTTTTTAATTTCTAAAGTCATCTTTTAAAGCAATTATGCTTTTATTTCAGAAGCTGTAGACAGACTTTGAATTTCTACAACCATTTTTAAAAGCAATCATGCTTTTATTTTAAAATTGAATCCAAAGCTAAAACATTAAAATAGGAAATTTGTTAGCTTTAGAAAGCACTTTGTCTAGAACTTTTATTTAATGCTCTGAAAAGTTTCCTACAGCAAAATAAATTAAAACCAAAGCTAAAAATTTAAAGAATAAATCTTAGAGCAAAAAATAGAAAACTACAGCTTCAGCTAATCAAACCCTAAGACTTAGGGTTTAGAGTTAAGGAGTTGGGTTTTGGGATGAGTTCAAATTTTTAAAAATAAAAAATAAATTTTAAACTTTTCAAAATAAAAAAAAACTATTTTAGTCATTTTATTTTTTGATGACTAATTTTGTGACAAAAACTTAAAAAAAACTATTCTAGAGAATTGCTCAATTGTGAAGTCATGTTTAAATGACCATTGACTGCAGTCAATTGGATAGTTGTATATATGACGTGCTATCATCATTCTAAACAATATCGTTTAGCTATTTTATTTTAAAAAATTAAAATATAGTTAGTTTATGAAATCGTATATGCGCAAAAACTCAGATTAAATTACCTAAACTATCCGATCGAAGCAAACTAAATCTTAATAGTTTAACATAATATATAGTCTCTGTTAATTAAAATACCAATTTTTCTTTTCTTTTTTTCTCGCTGACAAATTAATTCTTTTTTTAAGCCAATTTTCAAAAAAAGAAAAAAATTAATTCTTTTTTGCTCACGTGGAAACCTACAACATTGAGTTCGAAATTTGTTTTCCCTGTTGTAAATTGAATTTTGGAGGTTTCATTAGAAAAAGAAAGAAATGTGTCTTAAAGTTAGAACATCTGATATTTTAAATGAGATAAACTATATGAATTAAAATAATTTTCAATTTGTATTATAACCAAAATATTTGTTATCTAAGTGGTTAAATTTATTATTGATTGGTTTTTTGTTTTTGTTTTGAGTCTCACCTAAGATGAGAATTTCATTTTATTACTAGGGATTTTTCCGGGCTACGCCCGGAGGTTTTGACAGTTATATTTTTTTAATATATAATCCATATATATCATGGCTATGATATATAACATATAAATCGTATATCAAATTTGCAATGATTTAAACTCAAAATTTGCTTATTGTTACTATCAAAAAATATATTTGGGATGCTGAGCAAACATGTGAGATGAATAGAAAGCATTTGTGTTAGCCTAGAAATGGTTAAATTTTGGTGTATTTTATTTATTATCACATAACTCTCGTGTGTTGATTTGCTTCGGCTATATACAAAGAGGCGGAGAGCATTTGTGTTGTCTAAGCTTTAATTATGATCCATATAGATTCTAAGAATACATTTAGATTCTGTAACACCGTACATAAGAACTTCATTATTAGTAATTAAATGGATTAATAAATATAGCTTAGTCGAAAGCAGCACAATCATTAATCAGAATATGGACTTGTGCTTGTGTTATTTTCTCGTGTAGGCAACACAAATGCTCAGCCGCTTTGTATAGCCGAAACAAATCAGCATGAGCTATCCGATTATAAATAAAATCCACAGAAATTTAACCATCTTAAGGTTTTTTAGATTCAATTATTGTATAAAATCTACAATCTTGTTCTCAAAATTAATGTTCAAGTGATTCATGTTTGTTAACGGAAACAAAGAGAAAGAGGAAAAACGGTGAGAGCGATCCATTTAAATTTTGTTGACCTATTTATCTGTGGCATTAGAAAGGCATGAGTATTAGAATTATGCGGGAAAAAAAGAGAACATGTTGAGAAGAGATAAATCTTGAAGCTGACATTTAATTACGTACAAAAGAAAATCAAGAGCTTAGTAGATCTACTCCACAAAGAGAACACCATAACTTAACCATGACGTGAAGCTCGTGGTACCGTCGCTAATCTAAACTAATCCTCAGCATGTTAATCGCGTCGTTAAGCCTGTCATTAGTCATACACAAAGAGCTAACTCATGCTTTGAAGCATCTCAAGTTCGTAGAAGAGAATGGTCGAAACGCAATCAAATTTGCTTTGAATTTTTTTTATAAAAGCTTTGAACAAATATTCACAACTTAATATTTAGATTTTAAACCTTGCATTGAATTTTATTCAAAATCATAAATTACTAAAACTATTAAACATTCCACAAAAAAACATATAATACGTAAATGTAATAGTTACTGAATTTTTTAATTATAAAATATATACTTATTATTTTATAATATGTAAAAAAACATATAATACGTAAATGTAATTTATCTTTAATTATGAGATATATTAACAAATATCACAATCTTAAATATATAATTGTTATGTGTCACGATCATGTTTGTAAGTGATACCGTATTTGTGAATTTTGTGTTTTGATGTGGTCATTGATTTTACTTATTGCCTACGGGGTTCATTTGTGTTGTTTTAAGGTTTTGATATTGTATATGATTCTTGAATTTTCCGTTTTACTAACAATTTTTCAATTTATATTTTTTTCCTTATCTGAATTTCTTGTGTTTTTCTTTGTGTCTTTGCTACAAACTCTTTTGTTACTCTTCCTATCATTTACTTATCTGTAGTGCCACCTTATTCGACTTTGTATAATGGTTTTTTATTTTACTTTTACTTCAGTCTAATTTACATTGTCACTTATTTGACTGTATCATTTTCCTTGAGTTTTTTTCCATTCTTTTCGTTTCTAGTTTTGTTATGATTCCACAAATGACAAATCTAAAAACCTAGCTTGTGCCTAGTGATACTAAAGTTTATTTCACGTTGAAGCTTAGGGATTTAAGTGATTTCAGATGATTTCAATAAGTTGATTTCAATAAGTTGCAGAGATTTAAGTGATTTTTGTTAAACTACTCTAGAATATCACCCTAAACTATGGGATTTGGGTTTTAATTTTTTTAACTAAGAAATCCTACCCAAACACCCTAAAATCACCTGAAAACTTTAAAACTCCACAACTTAAAATATTTTCAATAACAGTGGATTTCAGAGTACTTTAAGAAATGTCAAATTCAATAACAGTGGATTTTAAATGAGTTTTTAAAATTCTTGTTTCAATAACAGTGGATTTGTCATTTTAATACAAATCACCTGAAACTTTCAGTTGAATACATCCCCTTAGAGATATTAAATAGTTAATTCTTTGTTTATGTTTATAAATTCGTAAACAGGTGATACAAATTGTATGTAGTCAACATTTTTGACATTTATTTTTTTTTAAAGCCCATCAATATATCACTGAGATTTATGCTCTGCTATTCCCTCTTGTCCGTCAAGATTGAACCTCCAAAGAGTTCACAAGATATACCCATATTATATTAAATATGACCATGTTACATATATACATTAGAATTTATTATAAAAATTTAAAACTATTTATATTAAATGTTTATCTGTATTACAATCAGCAGTAAAAGAACTGATATCAAAAGTTTCTTCCTCCATCTTCTTACCAGGAATGCATATGCCTTCAAGTCCACAACGAACAGAGAATTTATCCCGCTCCAAAGGGACACCCCGGAAAGATAAGAGCTCTTCAGTCCCAGACTTGTGACCGTTCCATAATGTTTGACCTGAGTAACAGTTCCAGTCTTCAAGGTCAAATGATGGTTTGGAGCTTTCAGTTTTTACGGGTCCAGTAACTGGTGCAGTGTTCGGCGCCGGCAGAGCGAACATGGAGTAGCTTCTAAAATGGACGAATGAGAAGAGCTGAGATCCTGAGCCAGAAGAGAGTAATGGCTTGTGTGCACTGCTGCTGATATCTGGGGTAGAGCTTATAGGAGGTGGTAAAGAACAGGGTTGCTGAGAAATAGTGTTATCCAACGGTATCAACCATTTCAAAAGGTTCCCATATGGATCCTTGTGTTCATGATCAGAAAGTTGGTCCATGTCTTGATGCTTCTCAAACTGCAGTATCTCAATGATTGGTTCTTTGGGACAGTCAACGATATAAACTTGTAAAGAGACCTTCGCCCTTCCAAATAAAGGCATTGTGTGAGAATCAGTAGGTTAAAAAAACAACTTATAAGAATTACCATCATGTGTCTCCATTGGGTAAGGCACAACATTTTGCCTTACTTCTTGCTACACCTCCAGCAACATTAAGATCAAACTCTCCTCTATCTAAAAAAGCACTAACACAAGGTCTCTTTTTTCCGCTTTTCCTCTAGCTTTGTATCTCCCAACACAGAGGTTTCTTTGACCAAAGCGGCTCACCAGACTCTGCGATCCTAACGAAGAAATGAGACTTCTGAAACCTGGAAAGGAAGTCTTATGTTCTTCTCTTATTGATCTTCCATCCTGAAAATTGATTCGCCATTAGATACGTCCTTTTTGTGAATCCAAACTCTCTTTACCAGGACTGTCACCGTTCTGAGTTGCAAACTGACCATCAGGGCTCAATTCCCCATCCCCTGATGGTGTACTCGTCCCATTGCCAGAGAGATTTCTCTATAAAGTTTTGTTCATCACCTCAGCAACTTTAAAAGGGGTGATAATCTCGGCGTCCCCTTTACTCTCAGATAAGCATGCAACTGCAAGGATCTGAATCTGCTCCCCTGTAAGTAGAAACAAATGCCTCTGATGTTACAACAGTTTGTATCAGTTTTAAATGATGAAACATCTGAGAGACAGAGCATATACCAGTAAACACAAAGGAGGGATCCAGAGACGTAATGACTGAATATCAACAGACTCAGACCAGTTATCCGGGATCTCTTCTGTAATAAGAAGAGATCACCACCACATTAGATTAAGTAGAGAAGAAGGTAAAGTTCAAAACTTTCAAAATTGGATATTATACTATATGGAACATAGATCCATCCTTCTTCCTCAGACACATCTTAGAACCTCCCCATACCAAAGCCACCAGTGTTTGCGTTTGACTCTCCATTACCATCGTCTTCCTCCAAGGCGTGTGATGGTTCCAACTCTCTGGCAGTGTCATGAGATGTTTCTCCGGCAGGACGTGAAGTTTGATGGCCATGGAGATTTCTGGCGCTTTGGCTCCGGCTTGACAAAAACCACACTAATTTTAAAACAAAAGTAAAAAAAAATTAGTATTTCAATACTTCCTACCACATTCTTCGTCTCACAACGAAAACAATAAAACAGTTACTGATAACGAAATCGAGACTCACGCCTAAGCAGAGACGGTATATTCTTTGACAAACATCTATGTATGAGTTGGAAGGTATTATATACTTGAAGAGAGGAGATAGACAGAGGAATGGAAATCAAAAATGATAACTACCACAAAATACCAAAAAGTTTGATTAGAAATATTAGGCGTGAGTCTGTGAGGTATTTCATTATTTAAGATATATGTTCGTGTCGAACCTTTGCGTCGAGAAGAAGTATGTAATAGATATGGAAGTACTTGCGTTTTTCTTGACGTTAGGCGACTCCCACAAACTGAGGAGGCGAGCAACAATGAATTGAGAAGTCCAGGCAAGTCAGAGCCTCAAAGGTGAATCGTAACTCACTATCCTCGACAACTTATATAATGAGCATCAAGCAGTGAAGTAATTGAGAAGCCATAATATTCTCTTCAGTTTTCAGAACTGATTTCAATTGGGCATTGTGAGATGTAAAACGGTTTGTGTGAATCAGATAATTTGTTCGTCGATGGAGGCGAATCGGCGAGTAAGTCACGAATGTTTCTGATGACATGGCTCATTCTTAACTTATGAGTGGCTGGAATTTTCATGCCTAAGTGGACACCTTAAAAACTCTGGTTATTCTCCTTTTAGTATTGTGATATATAAATATATATTGTTTTTACACTATTAATGTGAATAAATTGCCTCGGTCGACTAGATTAAGTGGCTTAGCCTGAGCTTTTTTGTGGAGATTCAATTTTCATAAATAACTAGATATGGATCCGCGCTGTGCGCGGATATTATTTTATAAAATCTTACTAAAATTATCCATATTATTTTATACGGTTTCGAATTTGTCGGTTTTTTGTGTTATATAATAGGTGGATATAATAAACTTTTTTGACATCTAAATTATATATTGTCTTTATAAGTATACAATTGATTTGTATTATAACATATGTTGTACTTGATGCTAGTTTGTAATGTATAATGTTTCATATATAGTAGGGGTGGGAATTCAACTACTCATTCAGGTTTGGTTCGGGTTTACTTAAGTTTAGAGTTTTCGAGGTTAAAATTTTAGTTCTATTGGTGACAAAAAAATATTAGCTTCATTTGGGTATTTATAAATTTCGGGTAGGGTTCGTTTGGATCTTTGTGTATTCGGTTCGGGTTTGGATAACACGTTAAAATTACTTTTAAAAATTTTAAAGTCATATATGCTTTAATTTTTTAAAAATCTAAAATAAAATAATATGTTACATATAAATTTGAATAATGTATGCTGATATACCTAAATTTAACATATAAATTAGTTTGGATTTTATATTTGGGTAGAAAATTAATAGATATTTTAAGTATGTTTAGTGTTTTGAATATTGTTTGAATATTTTAGATATTTACTTTTATTATCTGTATATATTTTTTAATATTTTGGACAATTCCAAAATATCTAGTATTTTAGATATTTTATATATTAAGCCTAAAAATTAATATATTTAAGTATGTAGATATATTTGGATACATTCAAATATCAAAAATATTTTGGTTTGAGTCAGACTCGGTTCTCTCAATACCAAAATTTTAAACTCATTCGAATATTTAACTAATTTATGTTCAAGTTCAGTTCTTAGGATTCAGTTTAGTTCTTCGGATTTGGGGTTTTCGCCCAACTCTAATATGTAGTAAATTAGTGGTTTGATTTAGGGATTGATTGTGATATATTTTTTTAATTGAGGAGGTGATTTTGTTAAATCTTTATATTATTTTAAATTACATTATACAAAATAATTTAGTTCAAATAAACATAATTTATAATATAATTTTAACTCAATTAAATTTGTTTAATCTAATTATTAGTTTCATTACATTTTTTGAACATTGTAGTTATCAAAGTGTATTATTGAAAAATATACATGCTTAATTGTGCTTTAGAAATTTCATATTAAACATCAGGATTAATAACTTTTTCTAAAAATTTATGTAGATATTATTAAATATATCACAATTTGTTAGGGATTTATATAGGTTACATTTTTTGTGGAAAAATATTACACATTTGGTCCATCTAATATCAATTGATAGTCTTTTAAAATACATTACTTTATCCAGTAAATAATATTTTCATTTATGGATTAGACCCATCAATCAAACACGATATTATTTATGTAGTATTTTTAAAGGCATTTTGATTGAGCTATTGGAATAAAATAAAAGAGATAAAAAATATATTTATGAATAATAAGTAGCAGATGACGTCAAATGTAATTGAAAACATTTGTCTTTCATTACTATTTGATGGATTGGGCTCATCAAATAAACATATTATTATTTGTTCATTATTATTTGAAGGTAGACTATAAGGAGAGCCATGTCTTGATTATTATAAGAATAATTTAATTTCGTATTGTTTTTCTATTAGTAGATAACCAAAGGTACGTTTAATATGACGCTGATTTAGTTGTATGTAACGAAGTTGATTTAATTTAAGTAGTTTGGTAAATTTTATATAAGTAGCGTATATGTATTACTGTAATATTCTAATAAGAGTCCAAAAGTTGATTGACAACTTTTAAAGGTAGATAAAAAATAGGATTCTATTTTAATAGATTAAATTATTATTTTTAGATATAGCCAAAGGGTGTTGTTTAAAATGATAACACAACGTCATATGTACAATCAGCTGATTAACTGTGGTCAATGTACATTTAAGTAAAATTATACTAAGTTCATGATGAAAATACATAATATTTCAGAGTTGTGAAAGAAAAGACACTATTTAAAAAGCTCAGGTTAAAATAAGCCTTTCTCCCCAATGTAGATCTTTTGGACAGTTGATAAAAAAAAAAGATCTTTTGGACAAAACTCACTAAAAAGGAAAAGTTTCCGTATATATATAGAAAATAAATCCAAAACACTATTTGATTGTTAAAAAGAAATTTAAATATTTTCAGGAGTTTATTTTCTTTAGTTACCATTCCCATATATAGAATATTCTGTTCTTCTTCATTGTCTTTCCAGTAAAAACAAATTAAATTTAGATTTTATTCTAGGAGAGTGTTTTCAGCAAATTGACAAAAGGCAATTTCTCAAATTGTTCATTTTAAGTTTTTGTCACAAAAATAACCATCAAAAAATAAAATAATCAAAATATCTTTTTTTTTTTTTGAAAATTTTATTATTTATTATTTTTTTAAAAAAATTTGAATATATCCCCAAAACTTAACCCTTTAATTCAAAACCCTAAGTTTTAGATTAGTTAACCCTAAAGATATAAATACATATTTACTTTTCAATAAAACATTTTTTGGTCATATTTATCTTTAGAAGTCTGTTTTTGTAAAAATAAACCAAAAAAGGTTATCTGAGAGAATTTCTATTCAAAATTTCATATATTTCTTTTGAAATTAATTATATTAAGTCCATGATAAAAAGCACTGTTACAAAGTTCGCCAAGGGAAGGCACGACGAAAAAAAAAATCATGTTGAAATAGGTCTTCCTCCCGTTCGATTGGGCCGTTCTCAAGGTCTTCTTAATATTAGACCTTATATAATATTCAGTCTTTTTTGGAATAGTGTGCTAGTGAGATGAATGTATGTTTTTACTTTTATATGGATAAAAATATTTGTTTAGATTGTCGGTTGAATACTTCTTTAGTTTTGGTTTTGAGAAAAATTCAAATTAAAATCAAGTTTACATTTGCTTTTGTTCATCCATAGATGTGGTTTTGAAATTTTCTTCTTGGATGGTTTTGGATTAATAACTAATTAGTTGCGGACCATTTTGTAGTTAGTTGTTAATTACCTTAATGATAAAGAAGAAAAGGCTATATGCCTTCAACACCAACCGATTACTCTATCAGGTCTAGTCAGGAATCTCTACAAGAAAGTAGTTACCAAACCTATAGTACAATATAATTAAATCATTTAATTTATTCACTTCGGTTAGAAATCAAAATTCAGTTGGGTTTTCAGTTGATGTTTGGGTTAAAATAAATTTTGATGTAATTCTCTGGAATCAAATTGTTTGCTTCCAACATGTCTGAAGCTAATTTTAAATTAATTGTGCATACTCATCTAGTTATGAACCATTGAACTACTATAAACGATAAACGTAAAAAACGAAATGTGATTAACATGATAAAGCAAAGAAAGAAAGTATAGGTCAACGTCAACCAAACAAGAACTTACGTCAACGAAAAGAGCTAATATGTTTTAAAGTTAATCAAAGAACCGACAAGATCGTGAAGAATGAATGAGTTGTGTGTGGCATGTTCGGTCTTACAGCCTTTTCCAGTTTGTGTCTCTCACAACTACACAATTTTCCATTATTACATCAAATTTATACTATTAAATTGAGTTGAAAATTACTTGTAGGAAAAAGGATAACTAACGTCGTAACGCGTTATAAAGTATTTTCCATTGTCATGGCCATAATGTCGGGAGTATTATATACGTCTTTTCTTCGACCATTATGTAAGTACACATACATTGATTAACCTAGAAGTAAAATTTCTCAAAACCTTTATAATTTTCAATCAGACTTCGACACATCCATCACTGCATTGCTTCTTTTTTTTTTTTTACTTCACATGATGCTGGTCGACGAACTAGACTACTTAACTCGGTATTTAACAAACGTAACTTATCATTCATAAAATTTGGTATATGAAATAATGAATATGAAAGAACGTTTTGCAGAGAAGTTTGGCAGCTTGTCTTAATCCGTCTTAACCCACCTACAAATGCTTTCCATGACTGGAATGAATTGCTATCTTGGATCAGATCGTCTGCTATTCAAAGCTCTATCCTTCTCTGTAAGTTGGCTGTTCAATCAACGATATACCACTTGTGGAAGCAGAGGAACAACGTTTATCACAACAACATCATCATTGGACCTGCAGTGATTGCGAGAATGATCTACAGAGAAGTGAGGAACACAATCATGGTAAAGGAAAGATGGGAAGAAATTTCATAATCTCTTGTCAAGTTGGATTATCTAACTAGTAGGCTTTATTAGCTATCGTTGCTCTATCTTGTTTTTTCCTTATTTTTGCCAAGGTAGAGTAGTTTTTAGATTACGCTTTTTGTATAATCTGAACATCGTTAATATGATATTAACATTCTTACAAAAAAAAAAAAGAACGTTTTGCTTCAAGTAGATTAAAAAGGGAATAATAATGATATTTTGGTACTCATGAGTCAAGACCCATGTGTCGTATAATTGCAAGTAAAGTGCGGGCTGATATGTTGGACAAGATTTGCTTAGTGAGTGGTATATCTTTACTTTTGAATTTTTCTTTTAAACTCCATAGTAAAACGATATATCGTAAAACAGTTTTTGTCTTTGTTCTTCTGCTTTGATAAATTGCTTTACCTCAGTTTTAATTGTATAGTCAACTGTGGCCTAACTAAAATAATATCTATATGGTTACGCTAATTTCACTTAAAGTCATCATTTTCATATTAATTAACCATCACGTATTCTCTCTTTTTTTTTGAACAACATCCATCACCTATTCTCCAAAATAGATTTTCCTAACCATTTCATCAACTGTAACCTAATCACAGCCTAAATCAACTATTTTTAAAAAAAGATATTTAAAACCATTTAATAAAGACATAAAAAACTAATTAAATTTTAAAATCACTTCCTGATATTTTAACCATGTATCTTTCTCTCCAAATCAAAAATTAATGCGACAGATAACATGATTTACGTGTATTTATTAGTTGAAGGGAATCGAAGTATATTATATAGGAATATATTAAAACAAAAAACAGTTCAAGATCATCAAACTTGAAGAGAGAATAGAGGAGGAAGATCAGAGATAGTTCGTGAAGAAGACGAGGACGACAAGAATCGTTTAAACGATTTGATGAAACGAGAGATAAGATTTTTGCAAAGGCAACTATTATTCTTCCTCAGCTTCCTTAGCTTCTTACCGATTCTCATTCTTATTCCAGCTACTCTGATTATAATCAACGGTCCAGATGATCTCTTCCTCTGGTGCTGCTGTCTTGTCCTGTTGTCTGCCCGTTCTAGAACCTTCTGAATTAGAAATTGAGCTCTTCTGTGAATTAGCTCTTGGGGATCTTCTTTCTCCATCTTTGTGTATACGTATGGATTATTCCTCGCCATTATTGCCGTTGATTGATCCTTGTGAGTTTTGTCCTTTGGAGTATTTAGAAAGATTGTGCAAGCTAATAACATGAAGTACACATAAATATATAGTGAGGGAGGAGGGCGAGGGCGTGAAAGAGACCATGTGAGTGTTATTAATTGTTGTGTTGTGTATGACTAAATGAGTAATACTGTACATATACATGTGGATTATTTTTCTAAGAGCAACCACATCCCTGGGACATTTATGCAAGTCCTAAGATTTTTTTATTAATATTTGTAGGTTAGGACTTTCTTGTGGGACTTTTATGAAATTTGTGATTATTGGTAGGACTTTAGGTTGGTCCTTAGGTTAATTATTTTATTTTAAATAAACAGAATTATAAAATATAAGAAAAATCATATAAGTAGTTTAAAATTGGATAACTAATAAGAAAAATAAATTTATTTATTTAATAGAAAATTAGAAACATTTTATTACATTCCATTTATTAAAAAAAAAGACTTACCTAAAAGCAAACACACATTTTATTCATTTAAAAGAAATTAAAATATTACATATTATTATTTTGAAAATGTCCGAATTTATCTCATATATGTTCAATCAAATCCTTTTTTAATTGTTGATGGGTATGTGAAGTGTATTTTGGATATATGGTCACGAGAAGTGTATCTTGTGATACTAGTGAAGTACATGTCTATCCCTTGCCCTCATCTCCTCCATCATGGCGACATCCCACCACTTCCATACATGGCATTCTCCATCGTCAGCTTGGTCACAAGTGAAGTAAAGTCTTCCTCTATCGTTAAGAGTCTTCGAAGTTGCTAGTTTTGGAGCGCCACCACAGTAGCAGGTCTGCGGAAATCCGAACTCAACTTCGGGTTGAGGTGGGTATTGAGGCGGCTCTTGGTCCCGACAGATGGGCTCTTCTTGGTCCCGACGGATGAGCTCTTCTGTAGAGCTGTATCCACAGTCTGATGAATCCCCACAATAATCCTCTGAAAGAGATGGCTGGCTGTAGCTATATCGTTCCATTTCCTGAAATAAACACACCAAATTTTAATTAAAACAGAAACTTTGATTCATGGTAAAACAGAAATAAACACAGCAAATTTTAATTAAAACAGAAACATAGCAAACACAGAAACAGAAACACATAAGAATTTAAATAAAAACAGCACCAAGCATGGTCAAGCGTGAATTGTGTCTTCTGATCGGCGAAGTAGATGTCTTTGGCGAGCTTGAGAAGATCATTGTCATTCTGACCAGAACTCATCTGTCTCTCAGCTGCCGCGTATGCAGCACAGAATTTGTTCGTGTAATCATTGATTTTGTGCCACCTCTGCTTACAATGGAGATGCTCTCGTGATTCACCACTCGCTTTAGCATGGGGACTTGACGCATAGAACTCACCAACTCGTTTCCAGAAAGTCCCTGATTTTTTATCAACTCCAACTACAGCATCCTTGGATGTGTTTAGCCACCCACTTATTAACACCTCATCATCGGCTGGAGTCCAGTTCTTTCACTCCCTAGAGGCAACTGGTGGGTTTTCGGGTGCAACTGGAGCCTGTGGTGGTTGTGAACTAAAAGCTGGGATGTCTGATGCTCCAAACTGATGAGGAGAACCATAACTTTCATAAGGAAAGGTCTGGATGTTAAGAAAGCCGACGAAACTAGGACGAGGCTGACTAAATGGATTCAATGGATCACTTGAATCCATTGAGATTATACGAGATAGAAGAGAGGAAGAGAGGTTGCTGCGTTTCAATAAGTGAAAGATTGATGTGTTTTAATAGGTGAAAAGTGAGGATGTAATAAGTAACCTTCTTAAAGACCTAACCACAAACTACCAGGGTCTAATCAGAACTTATTACAGTAATAACAACAAAGCTCAACTTTAAGCTTTATCTTAACCGAACGAGAACAACAACAAACGAAACTATAAAGAAGACAGAAGATAGAAAACAACGAAACTATAGTAAACTTGTTTTCCAACTACTTCCCATTACACTCATCAAACCAAGCAAACATATCTCCACGCTATCTTAAACATTCTTACACAAAATCACAAACACAGTACGGTATCTTACACAAAATCACAAACACAGTAAGCTATCTTAAAGTTTTCACAGTACGCTATCTTAAATGTCCACACCAACTAAAACAATTACATTTAAGTCATAAAGAAGACAGAAGAAATCAACTCAATGAAAACTTCTACTCTATAGGTGAGAAAAAACAAAGACTTGTCCGGTAACCAACTCTTTCAAACTACTAATCAAGTGTATGAAACAAAGAAATAACAACTTATGTAAACTACTCATCAACTTATATAAACTACTCATCAAAGAAATAATCAACTCAATGAGGCACGGACTAATCAATAAACTACTCATCAAAAAAGAATTCTACTAATCAAACGGCTAATCAATTAACTCCCTAATCAACCGATGTAAATTATCAGACATAGCTTCAGTTCTTAACCCATTGGTTCAATTTAGAACCCTAATCAATTAACCCTAATCAATTAACACTAATCAACCGAGAAAGACAAACCTCGATTCGTTTCGATTCGTAGCACAACTGGGGCGAGATCCGTGTGGAGTGAGCGGGTCAAGACGGTTGTGGTCGAAATCGCCGTCCAGAGAAAGAGAATAGGGAGATGATGAGAAATGGCGCCGGAACTCGAGTTTCTCCTACAAATAAACATGCATAAACTAATCAAATCCAAATACGATATAAACACAAATCCAGATCGATTATATAGTCTATACAATTCGAAAATCACAAAAGGGAGGTACGGGAAGGAACACGAACCTTCTGGGTGTTCGATTCGTCGGTTTTGGTACTCGATTAAACGAGAAAATAGAGAGGATTGCGACAACTTTCTTTCCTGTCGATATCGCCTTGTCGAGAGAGAGAGAGAAGAAGGAGACGAAGTGAATGAATCCCGACCAAACTCGACTCTCTCTCTCCCCTTCGGTTTGTCTTTCCCGAGCTGCCACGTACTCCCAAGGACTTTGTTAAAAACTTCTTATTCTGAAAACATTTGTCCGATTTTACTTTATTTTTCATTTTCTTTTGGGCCAATATTGGGTCGGGACTTGAGTTTAGATACGCCGATATTGGTGCTCTAAGTTTGTCTGCCTGCCAGGACCATTCACTTTCACACATATTTTTCGTACTTTATATCATTCAATAACTACAATTATGTAAGTATTTAGATATATCTGATTTTTTTTGGTAAAATAGATATATCTGATCTGATTTATAATGTTTACAACAAACAGATCTAAATTTCTATAAGTGGAGGATTCACTGTGCAACATATATAACAATTCAACTCGCATAAATGATCGAATATATACCATCTGCAATATTAATATTATTTGCATATAGTATATTGATATGATTCAAACGTATCTTTTAAAGTGGTTTATGTGAAATATATTTCAACTTATAATTGAATATAAAATTATATACAAACTAAAATAATATTTTGTTATAAAAAAATGATAATAATAACAACTCATCTCGTGGACTCTAGTCTGGTTTTGTAAAGCACCGATCCTAACCCCGCAGCAATGAATCTTAAATTCCTCATTCGTGTAGGTTATTGGTGCGTTTGGCGTTCCTTTGAACAAAGACCTCACCTTTTAACAACGTTCCCACAAGACGAGTTATCACTAATTGATCAACTGGTGAAAACTTGTCATGTGTGAGCATTGTTAAAAGGTGAGGTCTTAGGTTCAAGCAACGCCAAACTCACCGATAACTTACATGGAAAATCAATAAAAGATCATAGATAAGAGGTTAGGGTCGATGTTCTGGAGAGCCAGTCTGGAATCGACGAGACTAGTCGTTGCAATATACATCTTGCTTAACAAAATATTTTGGCCTACAAATGTCTTTAAACTTTGAGTTAACCTGGGTTCGTAGTGAACCAGGTCTCGTTAAATTATAAGTAAGTTTAGCATATTTCTTACATTATTGTCAATCATTTTGATATAATACAATTGCAATATTGCACGTTGATAACATTCACTTTTAATCTTCTTACTCTGGTTTTCAGAAATATTTGAAACAATTGCAATATTGGACGAGCTTTTTTGGTTTAGTCCTGGTTGTTTTTAGATGGTTTATCAAGATTGAGACAAACTTTGGAGACGGTCGTCAGATGAAATTTATATATTTAGCTTTGACCTCACATGATTATAAAACATATCATTATATAATTTATATTGACAATTTGATATATTTGTTAACTTCTCTCTGCTTTGTGCCTTTTGGTGGCATTTATATGACAACACTTGCATGCATGTAACTCTCTATTTATTTATATTTTTTGACCAAATGGCTAATGTAAATCTCTATTTTCTAAGGTATCGATGATGGAAGCAACATGATAAGGAATCTCTCCTAATTAATACTAAACCAATAGTATATTAAATGTGCATATATATATTAATTTTTTATTCGTATCCAATGTTTTGATTCATACTCATGTCAGCAAAATTGTGTATACTATTTTTAATCATATACGGTTCAATTGATAAAACAAAACGATAGTAGGGCTGAGCAAAAAACCCGAATCCGAAGAACTGAATCGAATCCGATCTGAAAAAGTAGTACCGGACCTGAACCGAAATTGATTAAATATCCGAAGGAGTTCAAAATTTTGGTATCTAGAGAACCGAAACCGAACCCGACCCGAACCAAAATATTTCGGGTACCCGAATGTATCCGAAATAGATTTATATATTTAAATATATTAATTATTTTTAGATTTAGTGTATATTAAAAACATCCAAAATATATAAGATACTTATAAGTTGTCCAAAATATTTAAAAAATATATAAAGATAGTAAAAGATAAATGTCTAAAATAGCTAAAATATACTCAAAACACCAAAAATACTTGAAATATCTATTGATTCTCTATCCAAATATTCAAACCAAACCAATTTGTATGTTAAGTTTAGGTCTTTTGACATATGTTATTCAAATTTTTATGTAATATATTATTTTGTTTATAGATTTTGAGAAATTTAAAGTATATAATGAGTTAAAAAATTTAAAAATAATGTAAATGGGTTATCCGAACCCGAACTGAACCCGCAAATATCCGAATCGAACCCGAACCGAAATTTAAAAATATCCGAATGTGACTGAAATTTTTAACCCAGAAAATCCGAAATCTGAATAGACCCAAACTAAACCTGAATGGTACAGTAGTGGAAAGAAAGAATGGTAACATATGAAAATAGTTAAGTGATAAAAATAATAATGTCAAAAGCAAAACGGCAATACTATAAATATCATTTTGACTTTTTTTTTGCCACAAAATTGATTCCTAATTCAAGTCAGATAGTCTAATCGGTGATATGCAATCTACGAAATCAAATGTAATTGTTAACCTCTCGCACACTTACCTATTTATGTTGTTTGTCTGAGAGATCTGTCCGATAAAAAAAAAAAAAAGACTCCAGAATCATTTTTAATATGGCGTGGTTATATAGTTGGTGATGTATTTTTAATGAGAGGGTATGCTAAAGGAAATTGGCAAGGATAACCCAAAAACTATACTTCAACATGTAACTATTACAGAATAATGGCTACGATATGTTACATATTACAGAATAATGGCTACGATATATTACATATAAACTAAAATATTACAATCCGATTTTACAACCACTCATTTTTATTTTTTATTTTTTCTTTATTTTTATTCTTTATTTATTTTTATTTTTCTTTCTTTTTTAATGAAAATTTTCTCACCTTTTTTCTTATTCCTTTATTTCTCTTGGAAAAAAATTATCGAACCTCAAAATTCTACACAAAAATAATTTTTTTTCATATACACCCAGTGGCGGACGCAAGTGATGAGGAATGGGGTCATGTGCCCCCAACTAATTTTTATTTTCCTTCGGTAATTACTTTTAATTTAAAAAATTTTTTATAATCCTACAATGAAATGTAATGAAATAAAATGTTGTGCCCCATCTAAATATGATTCTGCATCCGCCACTGTATACACCATAGTTTGATTTTTTTTTTTGGTAAACAAACAAATAAAACAAAAACCGATCGATATATCTTCTAAAAATATCACATTATATTCCGTTTTATACCATTATATTTTTAATGTTGAAGGCTGTACTATATACCATAATAATAAAGATTATGGTAAATAGTACAGTTTAAAATTTATATTATGCATTCCTATATTAAAAATACTAGTCTAAATATATTAAAATGTTGATTCAGTTAACTATACCAATTAGATGGTATATGTTTAATTATACAGTTTAATATATTCATCTCGTTCTACAATAATACATGTTTAATTGTATTCCTACATTTGATACTATAATCTACATCACTGAATTCACAATTATGGAGTCAAAAAACATATAGGGGTTCAAATGGTATATGCATAGTAACTATATATGGTGTAGTTGTAATAATAACAAAAATATATATATGTTTATCGTTACTATTTCAAGTCAAATTATAGAAATGTTTCTAGTGTCATTTTTAAGGACGAGTTTGATGCACAATCACGCATAAACAAATTAGTTTTGTCCAGTTTTTTGACAATGGTTACATCCTCTCTCTACATATATATCATCACCATTTTTTCGGAAATATGGTAGATGAAGGTTGCTTCCATATGATACATGCTGTAAATAGTTAAGTTCGAAAGTATTTCATTTTTACGTTAGTTAGGATGATAAAAAAAAAAGGATGATAAACTGAAATTATCATCAGCACTAATCATCAATTCATCAGACGCAATTATATGTGCAGCTCAAATAACAATTATTATATCATAGAAAAAAAAACCTAAATAATTGAGAAATGCACAATAATCCTATATCGTAGTCGTAGCTGACGCATTTACTTCATACGCGCATGCCGGCAGAAACGTCAACATAAACTAAATATATAAGAAGACAAAATTTCCACCGGCATAAGCTTTGAAAATGATTTCTTGTCATTTGTTGCTAATAATAGTGAGAATATAAAAAATTATAGTAGTTGCCCAAAAAAAAAAAATAATAATAATTATAGTAACGAAATAAGTTTAAGAAGAATGTCATAATGATGGGACATGGTGAGTTCAGATCTGTGATGGTATTACATAAAAGTCAACTCACCGGCTAAGCAACTCGGCTTCTGCCAGCTTTCTTAAACAATCATGAATCCATGCTCTTGTGTAGTCGCTTCTTCTTCTTACTTTTAAGAATATTTTATGGATTTCTTTTGATCAAGGAAGAACTTGCAACAATTACGTTTATGCAAAGTGAAACTGCGTTAATTAGGTCTGAGCATAAGATCTGTACTCCAAAATCTGAACCAAATCCGAACAGAAAACTTCTATTCATATCCGGTGCAACGTAAATCTGAATGAATTTTGTATGGTGTTACAAAATATATTTGAATTCGAAGTGTTATTAACCAAATCCGAAAAATAACTCAAAAAACAGAAAAATCCAAAATATTATCCAAAAAAACGATTCATTGTACAAATTAGTGTGCAATATAAATATTTAAAACATAAATTTGTACTTAAAATATACAATTTCATATTTAATTTATAAGATAAATGCTAAAAAGTAATGAGTTTTTAATATAAAAATAGTGTGATTTTGATAAAAATAAGAATATGGTTTTGACTTTTGATAGAACATAATGTAAAATAAACTTATTAATATAATTAATAAATTATTTTTTTAATAATAATTTTATATTATTTTTATTTCTTTTTTATAATTTTCAATACTAAAATTCAGTTGCAATAAAAACTTAAATAGTTATCTATATTATAATTTAACCACCAAAATATGCTCAAAATAAATTAGAAATTTATATGGCATATTTAAATAAAATATTTAAAAGCAAAATATACATTGCAATAAAAAAATATTATCAAATACTTTAATTTTCCCATAAAATATTTACAATGTTATTTCATATTTATAAATTAAAAATAACTTCAAACTCTTGTAAAGAGATGTGTTATTACCCAGGGGTTATTACTGTTTATTGCGTATTGATCATTTTCTTCATATAATTCAATGAATATAAAAAAACTCACATTTTGACAACAAAAACGCATGCTTCTACACATTGTTATTGATTGGTAACAAATGCAAGGCTCACCAACAATTACATCAATATCATTACGTACTTGTAAAAAACATATTCACCATTCGTTACCTTAAAGTTTCGAATGGTGTAGTGGGAGAAATGCAGCTCAACCACACATGTATTTCTTCCGTAATAAAGTCACAAAGCAGCTTTTTCTGTTTTTATAAAGAATTAAGTAGGACATCTATATGTAGATCAATACTTTTTGTTTCCCGAAAAAGCAGATGAACTCCATGCTAATCTCACACACGACACATTTGGTGCAGTTACAACTATGCTAAATTACAACTCTGATATCATCAATTTAGTTCTGTAATCCATTCATATACTATGGTTGATTTACAATACATATATGATTCTTTTTTTCCAAATAATGATACCATTTTTGAATAAACTTGGAATGTTTTTACAGACCCACAAAGAGATAGAAAGTAAATTTGAAAAATTACATATCAGTGGTAAACCAGAATGACGAAACAGAAAGTGAAGCAACCGATTTTGGTGAAAAGGTCCATTAGCTTTGAACTCTGTCAAACCAGATGGAGAGGTAAGTCTCTTGTTGCTGTCTTGTGAGGTGAGTGGTCTTTGTGTAGTTGAGTCATCTCTGTCCAGTGAGAATATATGATTCATACTCCATATACTAAACATAGTTGTTGTTTTTTTTTTTTTTTGATAACTCTGGTATCTGGGCAGCCACATTCCCAACTATCCCCCCGTAGGGGGTCCAGCGCCCCAACGGAAGGGATGTTAAATCCGCTGTGGCCGGGGCTCGAAGTCGTGATGGCGGGCACCTCAGCCGAGGTTCCTTTACCACCAGACCACGAGGCCCGGTTACATAGTTGTTGTTTTCTTTATAAATAAATCCAAAGTAAATATAGTTGTTGTTTTTTTTGTAAAACAGATATTATTAATGTATCATAATAAAACTTAAAAACCATAATTATTATATCTAGGTAATACATTTGAAAACAAAAATATGTGAAACTAATTAGTCAAATAAACTAAAAAGAGAAAGTGTGCTTACAGTATTTTTGCACCAACAAATATTTTAATATAGTTAGAAACAATAAAAATAACATTGATAAATGATTTACACAAACATAAAATATTAACTTATCTCAGTTTTATTCATACAGTTTTAAACCAAAAATATATAGCGCTTTGAAAGCTTATTATTTGTTTAATTTTTAAAATATTAATTATTGTTTGGTTCGGTTTTGATAGACATGATATTCGTTGTTTCTTATAACTTATATCTTTAGAACTAAAAAATGAAAGTTTGGACATTTGGATTTTGATCAAAACCAAACCAAACTAAATTTCTTTTAATTTTAGTTCAGATCCGATTATATATTCAATAGAACTTTAAAATTTTGGTTTTCAATTTCATTTGGTTCGATAGTCGTTAATTCAGCTATCAAAATGAAAAACTATAATTTTCAAAATATTTAAAATAAAAAATATTTATTATTAAAAAATATACTTTAAGCTAAATAAATTGTGTGTCACTCAATAAACAATTCCACATTTTCAAAGCACATATCAAAATTTAATTAATTATATATTTTAATTTATTTATTTTTAACATAAAATATTTACATATGCACATGTGTGCGGGCAACCACCAAGTTTATCAGTAAAACAATATAACAATCTTTATATGTTAAAAAAAAAAAATACAAACTGTTAACTAATATATCAAATAAAATATTTTTTGCCATCAACAAATTATTCTATTACTCAAACCCATCTAATGTCTGATTCTGCTCTCTCAGTTTGTGAGAAATCTTGTAGCCCAGAAATCTTCGCTGAAGCAAAGCTACTTCCCCTAGCTATATTGAGAAACTCGGTCATGCTTAAAACCTTGGATCATCAATACAATGTCTTTAAGTCTGTTCCAAAGTGCTGGAAATTTGTATGTTGGAGCGTGGTTTCTATTTTCCAATTAAAGCCTATAATTCTGAGTGCAAAGAATACATACGTTTTTCATTGTTCTTCAGTCCTAAGAGTTGTTCTTTTCCCGATCCATCCATCCATCTATACTGTGATTCAAGTATCCATGATCGGTCTACCAAACAAATATTTTGTAACCTTATATCTAATAAAATGTTATCACAAATATTTTTAACCTTATATCTGATAAAATGTTATCCTTACGTTTTAATAGCATGATGTGTTTACAATATTAACATCTCTTATATATTAATTGAGAAGCATTACAATGTTTTTTTGTAGCCATGTGTCACCACTAGAAAGATTTTTAGAATCCTTAGAAAAATAAATTGGTCCATCAAAAAATATATTATACTTTTATTTTATTAAATTAACTATCAAAGTGATTAGTAATGTACAAAATAATATTCTCCACTTTCCTTAAATAAAATCTATAGAATTACCTAATATGATTAACATATATATGAAAATTAATTACTATGCATAATAAAGATTTGATATGAATTTGTGTATCCTCTCTCATTTTTATTTAATTTTATATTATTAAAATAAATTAAACAATCACATTAATCATAAAATAAAAAATAATTTTTTTATATGTTATATTTTAGTTTTTTAAAACAACTATAAATTACTAAAAATGTCAAGATTCCACTTTTTTTTTTTGTGATCAATGGTTTAACTTTTTGTTATAGCAAAATATAAATGATCATAAAATCACATGAATATAAAGTCTCTTTTAATAAATATTCATATTATATGTATATATATATATATATATATATATATCGTTTAAATTAAATATGTACCATATTAAAAAAAAACATAAATATGTTAATTTCAAAATTTGCGTTGAAAAGTATTGAGAACTTAATATTTTAGTTTTCAAATTTGCTTTGAAAAAATATCACATTGAAAATGTTTTTCAAAATGGTTTAAAGTTTTTGTTACATCAAATATACAAATAATAATAAAATCATATTAGTAGAAAGTTAGTATTAAATATGTATATTAAAGTATATTATATATCTATGTAAATATCATTAAAAATTAATTATAGACCATGTAAATAAATAAAATGATTTAATTATATACCATATAAAATAAATAAAATGATTGTATTGATTTATTTACCAAAATAATTATTGTAAATAAATAAGAGGTACACGTAGTTATATACATAATACTACGTAATTGAACACAAATAAATAATAATATGTAAAAATTATTCGTATACATAATGTTCAAGGTGCGAATCTTAAATTAGTGCTATTGTATGATGTATGTGTATAATTTTTTTTTGTTTTTCTTTGTAATTGGCTTTCAAATTAAATAGCAGAAAAATATAAAGTGTTTACAAGTCCCTAGATTTAAGATGTTTTTGGGCTGAGCCCAGATAGATTGCCTTAGAGTTTCACATATTAAATAACTAGCATCAAGCCCAAAGAGCCCAATACAGAATAGAGAATGTAAGGAGGAGAAAACGGTGATGAAGAAGTTAGACGGTTGAGAACCAAAGCTGCATCAGTAGAGAGGATTGTCGAGGCCACGATTCCCTGAAGCTCTGGATCTGATTTCTTATCTGTCTGTCTAAGGATCGAAGTACTGAGTCTGTCGATCGAAACAACTGTTGATGTAAGTGCGTGTTTTTCTCTTTCCAGAGTGAGTAGATCACTGATTGCCAAGCGATGAGCAGAAGTATGCGAGTGATTCTGTTACCTTGTGATTATTGCAGTTGATCGATCGTTTCTTCCCACCTTGGTCTTACATGTAGTTGACATCTCCTAGCCATTGCTTTCCAGATTTCGAAGCTGAAGGTACATTCGAAGAATAGGTGATTACGGGACTCTTGTTCGGCGTTGCAGAGAAGACAAATGGGGTCAATTTAGGTTCTCCAGCTAGCCATTCGATCTTTTGTGGGACAACGTTTTAGCATAACCAACCAAGTCAGAAAACTGTGCCTCGAAATCCCATATGAGCACCACAAAATCGAGGACCATGACACCGTATGTACCTCACCCTTAAGATAAGTATGCACCTGTAGAGAATTTTTCCATTGTCTTTCCTTGAATTTCCCACTCAATTGTGTCTGGTTGTTGAGATAAACAAACAGTAGTGATATGTATCTGAATTGCCAAGAGCTCTTCTGTTCTAGCAGGTGGAAGTGACCAGCCTTCTTCAGTGTAGAGAGATGCTAGGGTTGCAGTACGTGGAATTCCCAGGCGAGGAAAGTGTCGAGGCACCCGAACGGAGACCAATTGTCGTACCAGAAGCTCGTGCAAAGTCCATTTCCCACCCTTGTTTGATAAGTTGGTAGCAAAGATCCCTATTTTTGATGAGCTTGTTAACCAGCCAAGAGTTCAATCTGCTTGGCTTAATACTCCAAAAACTGCTAATGTCTCCTTTCAAAATGACCTCTTTAAAGTAGGATGCCCACAACGAAGTCGGTCGGAAGAAAAGCAGCAATATACAGCTAGTATTCGATAAGATTAGATCTCTTACACTTAGTCTTCCTTGATCCTCGGTAAGAGTCACAGTTTCCCACTCTACTCTAGCAGTGTGATGTCCTTCACTTGTTCCATTCCATAAGAACAAACCACAGAGGGAGTTAACTTTTTGATGCAAGCCTTAGGAAGGATGAATGAGGAGCACCATAAGTTGGTGATACCCGAGATTACCGTCTTGATTAAAAGAAGCCTTCCTGCAAAAGATAGGGCTTTGATTGGTCAGGAAGAGAAGCAAGCTTTTACCTGCTAGAGAAGAGGCTCACAATTTGCAAGGGTTAGTTTCTTAGTGCATAGGGGAAAACCGAGATACTTAACAGGTAATGTTCCACACTTCATGCCTGATGAGACTTAAATAACATTAATTTCTGCCTCGGTTAGGCCAAAAGCAGAGAAAGAGATTTTTTTGATAACTCACAGCAAGACCCGATCTCTTCTCAAACTCATGCAGGATCTACAGAATAGCTTGAACCGACTCTATGGATTCTTCTATGAAGATAAGCAAATCATCTGCGAAGAATAGGTGAGTCAGTTTGATCTTTTTGCAGTTTTGGTGATACTCCACGCTGCCTTCCGAAGCCAATTTGTTGAGCGTCTGAGATAGGCAATTCATCGCAATAACAAAAAGGTAAGGGGAAAGGGGGTCTCTCTGTCTTAATCCTCCCCGACCCTTGAAGTAAACATTAACAGTACCATTATAGGCTAACATGAAGCTGGTTGTGCAGACACAGGCTTTGAGCTAACGAGTAAAGAAAGGAGGAAGCTCTAATCCTTCTAAGCAAGAGAGAAGGAAATCCCATGAAAGGGTAACAAAGGCTTTGGCGATATCAACCTTAAGAGTAATCTTCTTTTTTCCTTTATTTCTGTTGGTTGTTGTGTGAGGGAAAGCAGAGGTGATATGGCTGTTTATGAG